>NW_017732521.1:299305-315121 GCF_001890085.2 Hipposideros armiger | reverse complement strand
AAAAAAAAAAAATTCAGCTCCTCAGTCACACAAGCCACATTTCAAGTGCCAGTGGCCACCACTTTGGACAGTACAGATACAGCTTATTTCCATCATTACAAAAAGTGCCATTGGTCAGGGTGGGCCACAGAGCCACAATTAGGAGAACTAGCAAAGGCATCATTGTTAAAACCACAGAGGGGATGAAATGGGTCAAAAGGACTAGTTAGAAGAATAGTGAGAAGGAATGGGAACTTGTGGATAAGACATGTGAAAGGGCAAGCGAAGGAAGGGGACTCCATGAAAGAAACAAGAGGCAGGGCCGCAGCAGAGGGGGGTCACAGACACTGACGCAGGGGATCTTCCTCCTCTGATCGCTGGGGCCGTCAGGCGCTGCACACAGGTCTAGTGAAGTAAGGACAAGGCAAGACCACTGGACTTGACCCAATCAGGTCACTGGTGAGTGCAAGTCACAGGCGTATGAGGAGAGACATCAAGGTCTCATGCAGTAGACTCAAGTGTAAATGGAGTGTGGTAACATTTCCTAGAGAACAGAACTTTAAACTATCTGCTGAACAACTTATTTGTGACAAGTAATATTTATGACAAGTAATATCTATATTTGAGAGAAATATTTATGGAGAAATATTTTTAAGGACATGAACGTACAGGTCATTCATGCTGACCTCCAGTTAGTCTAAGTATTATTCCTGAAATCAGCAGGATGATCAAAAAAATGTCTACCTCAACTTTTGTTTTAGTTACCCCAACAATTGTATTAACAAAAGTCCTGCTTTGGCAATATGCCCTCTGCTTCCACTGAGGAAACAGTGGAAACATCCTGCATTTACTGGAAAGAATGGTTATTGAAAAGATTTATACTATCACCTACATGAATACCAACGAAGACATTTTTCCTGACTTTGATGACTTTACGGGTTCCATGAAGAATGTTTAGTTTAAGCTTCTCATCAATGCAAACTATTAAACTAATTTTGTCTGTCTGACTCTCTGCCATGGCCATCAGAAAAGGCAGGAAGAAATTTGCAGCTGTACTTTGGAAAATCTGTAAACATCAGAGGACCTGCATCTACCCACATAACAACTCTGCTGTGCTATTCATCTGCTTTTCTCCAGCTTCCTTGACTGATGCTGGCACATTTCTATTTTTCCATGTCAATGTATGGTTCCTTAACCACCTATGAAATCCGTTATAAAAAAGGTGTTAAAAAATAACTCACCTGAGATATATTCATTTTCTGAGGCTCTTGGGAAAGTGTAGAGAACTGTGAAGGATAAGCTGGGGGTAAGGAAAGAGAAAGAGTCATGAGAGGTCTGAATACAGCTTCTGTATTCACTTGCCTAAAAATCTCATCCCACCGGCTGGGGAAAAGGCCTCCCTACAGAAAAATGTTCTGTTGACCCTGAGAAGGGGCACAAAGCACCACATAGGGACAGCACTTATGAATATGTATATCTCTGATATAATCGCATGGATGTAACCTTGCTGTTTTTCATCGGATGATTGTAAATAATTCTCCTATTTAAAAATGTATATACCCTCTGACTAACAAAAAATTAAGACAGGATTAATATTAATACCCTATTAATATTTACACCTGGAGAAAAATCAACAGAAAACTGATCAAAAAAGGTAAGATGCTTAATGATTAAATATTTTCAAATCTTTTTGTTCTAATTTGTTGCAATTTCTCAAAAAGACTTTTGTTTTTTCGGTTTTTTTTAGCTGAGCCATCCTGCCACTTGTTGGCAGCTCAGTGGCAGCTCAGCTTGGGCCAGGAATCGAACCGGCGACCCTGTTACTCAGAGTTTGCACTCTTGAGCGAGCTCTTAACTAACTGAGCCACTCAGCCAGCCCTTAAAAAGACTTTTAATAAGATACTTCTAGTGACTTACCTGTGACAGAATGAACAGCACTGTGCTTTGCTCCTAGCTCTATCATGAGTGACCAGGGGACATACATCTAAGATTCAATTTTTTTTAAGATTTCAAGAGTTGGAAATAGAAATCCCTTCCTATACATACTATCATTCTATATATTCTGGATAAAGGAAGCTTCAGCATATCTCTAAATGTCACTTGTGATGGACATGGTATGAGAATGGCTCAGAATCTGGAAAGAGGGAAGAATGAAGAAAATGGGAGGATATTTTAGAAGGACTGAAGAATTTCCTTGGCTCTGACTTCATGGATGGCGTTGATGCCTGACCATTGCAGTGTACACCTGAAGCTGAAGCTGAATAATAATGAATGTCAACTATAATTCAACGTATATTATAGTCACAGGATGTGAAATACAGCATAGGGAATAGAGTCAATGAAATTGTAACAGCTATATATGATGTCAGAGGGGTAGTAGATTGGGGGCAGAGGGTTACCACTTTGTGAGGGGTGTAAATGTCTAACAATTACATTGTTTTGTACACCTGAAACTAATTAAAAAAAAAAAAAAAGAATTTCCTTGGCTCTGGCTCTGGCACCATATGTGCAGCCTGACGGTCACCCAGCCCATCAACCCCAGCTCACCACCTTCTGCAGGCTGGTCCACAGTTTCCACTGTCACACAGTCTGTGATGGCTTCTGGGTGTGGTGACATCCCGAGTCTGGCTCTCTCTGGACAAGGTGATTCAGAACTGCTTCTGGGGGAGCAAATCAGAACCTGCTCCCTTCTGGGTTCTCCTGCATCTGTTCTGAAGCTCTGGTAAGGGTGGTCCCTGTCAGGTGGGCAGTTCTTCCAGGTGAGAATCCTGTCTGTAGGGTTCTCTCCTTCTTGCCACTTTGTTCCAGAGATGCTGAGAATTAGGCCTAGGAAACAAATTAATTTCAGTTGAAACTTTCATCGAGAGCAGTGCTTCTCAATTTCAACACTACTGACATTCTGGGCTGGGCAATTCTTTATCGTGGGGTGGGGGTGGGGGGCGCTGTGCATTGTAGGATATCTAGCAGCATTTCTGGCCCCTACCTACCAGGTGTTTGTAGCAATCCTCCTTCCAGTTGTGACAACCAAAAATATCTCTAGACATTTCTGAAAGTCCTCTAGGGAGCAAAATCACCCTAGTTAAGAGTCACTGATGTAGGGCCTTAAACCTGATTCTCTTGAAATTTATTAGAACTGTTCTATCCATTATTGTAGC
The DNA here is from genome assembly GCF_001890085.2 of Hipposideros armiger. Classification (NCBI taxonomy): domain Eukaryota; kingdom Metazoa; phylum Chordata; class Mammalia; order Chiroptera; family Hipposideridae; genus Hipposideros; species Hipposideros armiger. The sequence continues at coordinate 311,987 of NW_017732521.1, read as the reverse complement.
CACTAGCCAAATACCACTATTGAGCACTTGAAATGTAGCTAGTGCCACATGTTGAAATAACATTTTGGATGTATTAAGATAAACATAATGCAGTAAGTCCTCACTTAATGTCATCCATAGGTTCTTGGAAACTTCAGCTTTAAGTGAAGTGACATATAACAAAACCAATTTTATCACAGGCCAATTGATATACACAAGAGTTAAGTTCCTACAGCCTATTTCTGATCATAAAAACATCAGCAAACTTCAACATAAGCACCCAAAACAATACTAAACACTGAAATAAATGTGACCTATAGATATATTTAAGAAAGATTAATAAAAACAAGATAATGATTTTCTAACCCGATTATTCCAGTTTAGGGTATTAGCTGTCCAGAGCCTACACTGGCAGCTCAGGGTGCAAGGCAGGCCCCACCATGGACAGGACACCCTTCCATTGCAGGTCACTCTCAGACACCCACACCCACTCAGACTGGGACAATACAGATATGTCAATTAACCTAATGTGCACATCTTTGGGATGTAGGGGGAAAGCAGAGTCCCCAGAGAAAACCCACACAGAGATGGGGAGAAAATGCAAACTCCACACAGTAGCCCTGCAAGGAACCAGTATTTTGGTCTTCATCAACATTACAAAGAAACACTGTTGAATGTTCTTAAAATTAATTTCACGTTTCTTTTTAGTTTTAATGTGGACACTAGAACATTTAAAATTACACGTGTGGCTCACCTTCTCTTTCTTTTGGACAGCACTACACTAGAATATCACACTGAACCTCCTGAAGACACGGAGCCTGGGCAGTGCAGGTGGAGCCTCAGTCTTACCCAGAGGCTTTGGAGACATGCCAGAAATCCCAAAAGAAATACACTTGTCACAGGGTGAGATTCCGTGCACACTAACTTTACAATCACAGTCCTGGGGATTTGGGCACAAGTCACTCTGCTACTGCTGTGAAAGCGGCAACACTGGGTTTTTAGGTAGGTCGGATTTAGGAATAGTCTGAATCTGGGAGTAAAGCGTGTCTGTATTTGCATCCTAGCTTCATCACCTTTGTGACCTTGGGTCTGTCATTTCACTCCTCTGAGCCCATTTTCATCTTTTTATATGATTATACCTATAAGTAGGGTGATTGTGAGGATTAAATGAAATGAACAAAGGTGTCCTCCAAATATCATGGGAACCAACATTCCATGGTGGCTTATTAACTAGTACTTACTAGTGCTCATTAACTAGCACTAGGTTCAATAAATGCTTTACAGGTTATGACTTCTCTCTCTGAACAACGTCACCAAGCAGTTTTGTCTAATATCCTTATTTTCAAATGAGAAACCTGACACATGACCAAGTGACCGAGGTGGAATTTTCCCGGTCCTTCTGCGTCCTAAGTTCGGCTTCTCACCGCAAGACCAAAGGTTCGAACCTTTGTGTCAGGTTCGTGGTCAGTCTTATAAACGCATTTTCCCCTCCCACCGCCAGCAAGGGTTCCGCTGCCCCGCAGCCGGCTGCAGTCATCAACTTCACCCGCCCTCACGGAGCGTCTCACCGGGACTCAGCCCCACTCGCGCCCCTGGAGCCCACGGGCTATGGCCCGCCCCCACCCGCCTTTCCCAGGTCTACGTCCAAGCTTGGCTCTCGGATAGGCGGTGGGGGTCCCGCTTTCGGAATGCGATTCCGGGATTTCCTGTTCCCTTCACTGGACACAAGCCCAGACCTCCATGTTGGCCCACAGCCGCGCGGAGTCCGGGACCGGCAACGAGCTCACCTGACCTGCGAAACCTCGGCACGGGAACGTGTGGAAAGGGCCGGAGCAGGAAAGCGGGACTCGCTGTACACGCACAAAGAAAAGCCCAGGATGTCCATTCCCAGAATGCTGCGCGATAACCCATACCATTCAAGACTACAGTTCCCATAAAACACCGCGACCGCTTGCAAATTTGTGTTTTGGCGGGTAGTGGGCGCTGGGGGAAATTTAGGGAGTGAGTTAATAAGATGTTATTAACAGTCTGTACTATTATATTAACTGAAGCACAGGTTCTACCACAACCCCCGAGGTTATGGGTTAAACTTTGATATACCAGTAAATACAATGTGTGGTCCTCGATGGGATCCTACTTGGAGAAAAGAAGACATTTGAGGACAATTTGGGAAATTTGTATACNAAAAGAATACAACTATTTATTTATTCTACTGCTGATGAGCCCAATTTGGGGCAAAAATAATATTGCCAAATTATTACTTTTAGAGAACACAATCATGCCTTTCTGTAGGGAATAGAGTTAAGAAAAGGACTGCTTGGTTACAAGGTATGTAAAACTTCAACTTGATTTGATAACATTCTCCTGATTCCACAGTGGTTTTACCAGTTTACATTTTCAGTCAGTGAATGAGGGTCTTTAGTATTTCACATCCTCAGCAGGACTTGGCATTGCTACATTTGTAATCTCACCACATATCATACATTATCTCTTTATCTCAATTTGTATGTTTTTATCACCCTGTAGAAACTAATGAGATTGAACACATTTTCAAAGATTTAATGGCCATTTGAAAGTTCCTGTTCAAAGTCTTTCACCTCTTTTTCAACTGGGTTGCTACCTTTTCCCACACTGACTTGCCAAAGTTCTTCCATTTTCAGGAAGCTTATCCTTCCTAGGTTACTTGTACTGTAATATATTCTGCTCCTCTGTGGCTTGTCTTTTCATCCTTTTAATGGTAGCTTTTCTGAACAAAGTTTCAATTTTAATTTAGTCAAGTTTATTAATCATTTTCTTTTGATTGGTGCTTTTTTTGTGCCTTTGGGCCTTTTAAGAAGTCTTGAAATACAGAAATGTTCACCTCAAACCTGCCCTTCTGGAGTCTAACTACCCCCACAGAATTCTGTCTGCTAGTGCTCAGTAACTCACCTTGGTGGCTCTGGTTTGAGAATTCCTCCTCTAAGAACCAAGGATCTTCTTGCTCCAACTTCAAGATCACCTCTGGTTTGTAAATACAGTTCCCTGTAAGTACAGAACAATGGAGTACTTAGGCCAGATGATAAGCTTTCTGGTCTCCAAAAATGGAAAAAGACACAGCTTCAGGAACAGCAACCTGAAGGTCCTCATTTGAATTTATCACTGGGAGTTGAGAACACAAACATTCTTTCTATTCCTTAACAGGGCTTAGTTCCTTTATACTCTTGAGTTAAAAAACTAAGTAATATTAAAATCTAAAGTATTCGTGTGTAGTAGGATGTAAAAAGGAAATGCCTTCTTATTTACAAAGGTAAATGTTTATATGCTCACCCACGGAGACGAGGTGACTGTAGTTCTCCAGCATCACATCTCTGTAGAGGGCCCTCTGAGCAGGGCCCAGGTACGGCCACTCCTCCTGGGTGAACTCCACAGTCACGTCCTTGAAGGACACTGAGGCCTGTAACAGTACATTTCTGTTCAATTTGAAGGGTTTAGAGTTAGGTAACGCAGAAAATACCTAAGAAAACAATTCTTATGTTTACTGTAAAGAGCTTAAAACAACAAATGAAAATAAGTATGCCTATTTTGGATCTAATTTTATCATATACTTTGGAGGTACTCAATTAGTAAAAATGTCTGTAACTTAATTTGTATATATTTATGAGTTATATACATGTACTATCAGTAAGCACATTAGTAAAGCTTTTGTTGCTTAATGTTTGTTTGTTTTTTTAGTACATAAATAAATAAATTTCCAGGCTGGCCGAGTAGCTCAGTTGGTTAAGAGTGTGAGCTCTGAGCAACAGCATCATGGGTTCAATTCCCACATGGGCCAGTTAGCTGCGCCCCAGCTGAGCTGCTGCTGAGCTGGTGAGAGCACATTCTCTTAGCACGGAGAATGCTGGTTCGACACCAGTATGAGATGGTGGGCTGCGCCTACCTGCAACTAAGATTGAACACGGCACCTTGAGTTGAGCAGGCACAAGCTGCCGACAGGCGGCTGGCTGGCTCAGTGTGCAACAAGGTTGCCGGTTCGACTCCCGCATGGGATGGTGGACTACACCCGCCCACCCCTCCCCCCAACTAGAGTGAAAGCAGCGACTAGACTTAGAGCTGAGCTTGCACCCTCCACAACTAAGATTGAAGGACAACAACTTGACTTGGAGCTGATGGGTCCTGGAAAAACACAATGTTCTCCTCCCCAATTCCCTAATAAAAATCTTAAAAATAAAAATACATACATACATACATACATACATACATTTCCTACAATTTTTATCCCACACCCAAATACACTACCCTAGACATACTCTAGGCTAGGGGTCAGCAAATTATGACATGTGGCCAAATCNTAGCATATGACATTAACTTCTATACTTCCAGATGTAGAAGTAACCACAATACACCGCACTGGTACAAAGAACCCCCTTTATTCGTAAGGTCACATCCATTTCCCTTCTCTATTGTAAACCCTGCCCTAACGACATTATCTAAATCTAGTGCCCCTACCTCCATGGAAACTTGTAAGATGTTGACTTGAGTATCTGTAGCCCATAGAATCATAAAAGCTTTGAGTCCTTCCCCTCCCTTGAAGTCCCCCAGAATACTTGGGTGTGTGGTAAAGGCTTTGGGTACCCTCTAGAGACAGGAAAACCTCTTTCCCCTTAAAGCAGTTGAGGTTGGGGTATATGGAGGTGACATGAGGTGTGGAGGGAGAGTGGCTTCATGACATTAAGCCACATTTATTTTAGTTGCATAATATTGGGTTGTCGGAAAAGTCATGATGTGTTGGGAGCCGGCTGCGCCTCGGTGTTTTACAAGGTCGCATCGAGGTGAAGATCCACGCAAGGTGTTGGGTGTTTAGGGCATTGCCCTATGGTGGTCTTGCAATATCTCCTGCCACAACCAAAACTAAAAAATGTCAATATTTGGAACTTAACCAAAAAACATAGGACCTTATCTACTTCCCATGCATATATCTAGCCATACAATAAAACATGTATATCAATTACTAAATTTACATTACAAAAATCATGGGCTTACTGCTTGTTATCTGACAGAAGGTTTAAATTTGTTCTCTGCTAAGCATAAGTTCCTTGTGGTTATGAAACAAAACTGCCACATCGACAACTGTATCCTGCCGACCTTTACATGTTGTGCCTTACAGCCTGTAATTTCAGCCATAACAGGGTATCTCTAAATAAAAAGCTTACTGTTAAGAAATTATCTGCAAACAAAACGGTTCCAAGAAAAACTGCCAGCTTGCAAAAGTGTAACCGCCGTTTCTTAGGAAACAACCTCAGCCAAATGCAAAATCAATATATATATGAGCAATATGTACAAAAATAAAGGCTTCCTCTTTCATACTCCACACATTCCATTTCTGTCTCTCTCTCGCTGACTCCGTCCACACGAGGGTATCCCTGGACACGTGGGAGCAGGTCTCCCACAATGATGTATTTTTTCTATGTTTTTCGTTGTAAAAATGCATCATGACTTTTCCGACAACCCAAGAGCTGTTCACCATTCATCCAAAAATACCCCCCAAAACCTTCTAACTTTTTAGGTTCACCCAAAGCCCTGTATCAGGTGGTACCATCTGCTTCATTATATTGAAAGGATATCTATTGTATGAAATTCTCTGATAAGCTTTGCACCCTGTGGCTGATATAAGCTTGGCTTATCCAGTAGTATTCTGCCTCCCTCGCTGAGTGGCAGCTTTTATGTACAGAAATAGACCCAAACATATAAGAGCTCAACAAAATACAAGCTTAATTTTTGCTCACAAAATGTTCAAATAAAAAAGATGTGGAAGAGAATTTTGATCCACATATTTCAGGTACCCTGGCTTTTATCTTGTGCTATGCCATGTTAAAGCATGGTACCCAAGGTTGTCCTGGAAGTCATCTCCATTTTACCCTGACAGCAGCTGGTAGTTTGTCAGTTAAGTCTTTTCTTAAAACTGGATGTGGCATACAACATAATCATCCACATTCCAGTAGCCAGTCCAAAGTCCCACTTAGGTGAAAGGGAGACTGGGAAATTTAGGTTAGCTATGTGTCTAGAGGAAAAATGAAATTCTTCCTAGCTAACGGACTACCAGCCTGTGTGATGTGTGAGTTATCTAACAGGCATGATGTCATTCAAAAGGGCTTTCCATAGTACCTTGAAAGAAACAAACACCTGTGTCCATTCTCTCATCCACTCTCAGGGTTGCCTTTTGGACAAAATTCTTCATATATTCATATTTGTATGGTTTCTCAACTGTGTGAATTTTCTGATGTCAATTGGGTTGGTCTTTTAGCCAGAAGGGTTTTCGTTAGTTATTAACAGGGTTTTCTCCTTCCCTGAATTCTCTGGCATATATTTAGGGTTGACTTCTTATACAATTTTCCATATTCATTACATTCATTAGATTTCTCCCCACTGTGAGTCCTCAGATGTATTCTGAGGTTTGATTTCTGGCCAAAAGTTTTCCCACATTTATTACACTGAAAGGGTTTTTCCCCTGTATGAATTCTGTGATGATCACTAAGGATTGCCTTCCGGACAAATTTTTTCCCACATTCATTACATTTAAATGGTTTCTCCCCAGTGTGAATTCTCTGATGCACTCTGAGGGTTGATGTGCGGGCGAAAGTTTTGTCACATTCATTACATTTAAATGGTTTCTCTCCTGTGTGCGTTTTCTGATGTTGAATGAGATGGTCTTTTCTCCAGAAGGATTTTTCACATTCATTACACTGGTAAGTTTTCTCACCACTGTGAGTTCTCTGATGTATTCTGAGGTTTGACTTCTGGCCAAAAGTTTTCCCACATTCAATACATTGAAAGGATTTCTCCCCTGTGTGAATTCTATGATGATCTCTGAGAGTTGACTTTTGAACAAAAGTTTTCCCACATTCACTACATTTATAGGGCTTCTCTCCTGTATGAATTCTCTGATGTCCCCGGAGGGTTGATTTCTGGACAAATGTTTTCCCACATTCATTACACTTATAGGGTTTCTCTGCTGTGTGAATTCTCTGATGTGTATTGAGGTGTGACTTCTGGGAGAAAGTTTTTCCACATTCATTACATTCAAATGGTTTTTCTCCTGTGTGGGTTCTCTGATGTTGAATGAGATGTCCTTTTTGACAGAAGGATTTCCCACATTCATTACATTTATAGGGTTTTACCGCAGAGTGAGTTCTCTGGCGTACTTTGCTGGCTGATGTTTGGTAGGATTTCCTATTTTCATGGTATTCAAAGGCTTTATCCCCAGTTTGTGTTCTGTCATTACATAACAATGGATTCTCTTCTGTGACAATTCTCTGTGGTTGAGTGAGATGTGAATTCCTGTTGAAATTATTCCCACTTGCATTAAATTCATAGTGTTTCACAGCCATGTTAAATTTATTATATTCCTTGACAGCTGACTTCTCACAGGATTTCCCACACTGATTAAAATGAGAGTGTTTCTCCCCTGTCCCAGTCCTTTTGTGGTCAAAGAAATTTGTCATATCACAGTTTTTTTTAAATTCATCATCTTTACAGGATTTTTCTCCTGTGTGAGTACTCTTATGTGTAACACAAGCAGCCTCATCATAGGCTTTTCCAATTATGTTATATTCAAAAGCTTGTTCCAAACTTTGACACTTTTGATGCTCAGGAAGATTTTCCTTATAACTGAGGGCTTTCCAATTTTTATTATATTCATAACATTTCTCTCCAGTATGAGTTCTCTCAAAGTTAATTTTGAAAGGCAAATTTTCACAGACATTACAGCAACCTGTTTTTTTTCTTGAATAGGTTCTATTATTAATGATGAACTGAGAAATATTTTGCAAATTCACTCCCCATGAGTCATATTTATAGGACATTTTTGTTGAACAAACAGGAGCTATGTGCAGATTAAATGCTTTCCCTAAAACTTCCTCTTCCTTTCCAGTCAAAGATTTATTATTGATGAATGTAACTTGCCATGAGTGTTTGTCTTTGATTTTCTTGTTCCTCTTCATCAGGCCATCATCTCTATAATGTTCTAAAACTGGGAAAAATTGTGAACATCTTATGAATCTTACATTTCTTATGAGTCAGACTTTTAAATAAATTTTTTATGTATTCTGGATGCCCATCCTTTATGGGTTATATGATTTGTAAATATCATCAATTTTGGCTCATCTCTTACTTCTGTTAAGCATGAAACAAATTATATCTCCATAAAACTTATGTGTAATGTAACAGTATAGAGTGAACACTCATGGAATTAGAAACCAGGTCAAGAAATAGAACATATATGACTGCAAATATCCCTATTTGACCCTGCCTGGTTACAAGTTCTTCATGCTTACGAGTTCACCACTCTCCTAATATTTATGTAATNTAAAACTTTATTTTGTTGACACTTTAAAAACTTTAATAAATACCAGTTTCCGAGAAGCAAAGAATAAAATTAAAGTTCCAATCAGAATTCTAAAAAAGTTTTCCCTGTGTTTTTTCTCTTCGACATTTATATATTTTGTTTGTTAAAACTAAAGGAACAATTCCAACTTTCATTCCAATAAAAACTTTTAGTAATAATTAGAAAAGAATTGAAAATGCACAGCGATGTGTCTATATTAATATGTATGCTATTGTTAAAATAGTTAAAAACTGATCCTGGTGCAATAAAAATTAAGTCCAGGGAAAAAAAGAAAGTGAGAACGTAGTGTGTATCAGAGCTGACATTTAAAGCAGTTGGAAAGAGAACATTCAATAACCTCATTAGAACAACAAGATAGGTGCTGGGACAAGGGCCATATCCATGGCATTCATATTACAATAAATAACTTTGATAAGCTATAAGCAATTAAAAGACAATTTCTAAGTTTTCAAATTTCAATTTCTTAAGTTCTTAAAAAAGACAAATGTTTCTAAGAATATAAGGCCTAGGAAACCCTCGCCCTTCACTCCTCTCCCATGCCTGGGACCCTGCCCTACACCTGAAGAGCCTGGCTGGGTGTGCTGAGAGGGGCTTCAGACCCTCACGGCACCCCACCTTTTCCGAGTCCAGTGCTGCCAGTATATATGTGGTACCACTGCAGTAACTAACAAGTAACTAACAAGCTTCCAGAGAGGTACTTTAAGGCTATAAAATCCCCTGTTTTTCCTTAAACTATCACTCACCAATTTAGTATTCATTGGTGGACCTGCATAGTTATTACTCTGGTGTTCTGATGGAGATATTCAATCCTCCTCCTTTGTCTGAGTATAAAGCAGCCTCTGACATCTGGGAAATGGCCTCACACTTAGAGCCTGGCTGCTGATGAAAGCTGTCCTGTGCTCATAGCTAAACAGTGGTGTTTTCCTTTTGGATGTAAACAATCTCATTGAATACCAATCAGACAAGGCCATTCTGTGACCATGGCGATGTAAGACAAACAAGACCACTTTACAATTTTGTATAAGTAAAGACAAAAGCAAGGTTGCTCTGCCACTCTCTAAATACCAAATAACCCTCTCTCCGCTGATATGAGTGACTGCTCATTTTATTTTATTTTATTTTTCATTTTTTAAGATTTTTTATTGGGGAATTGGGAGAGGGGAACAGCGTTGGGGAATCAAGGAAGGGGAACAGACAAGTTGCTGTCCTTTTGTTCAGTCTAGTTGTGGAGGACATCGCTTCACTGGCCCATGTTGGTATCATCATTGTGCTCTTCCTGGGTGAGGCAGTTGCTCGCTGGCCATTGGACCGCTCACAGAGGCTCACCGCAGCTGCCAGCCAGCCCCACTGAAGTCTAGGCAGCACCAGTGACTCATGGCAGCCCAGCTCCAGGTCGAGCTGTTGTTCACCATCTTAGCTGTAGAGGGCGCAGCGTCACTGGCCCTCATGTGTGGGATCCGAACCGGGTCCCTGCTACTCAGAGCTGGCTTCCCAAGCCAACTCCTAACCAACATGCCACTCGGCTGACCCTGCATTTTATTTTTTACTTCTGTATTTTTTGCAACTCCCATTCCTGACCAAATTCAGTTGCCCTGGAACCTCTGCAAAATGAACGAACCAAAGCTCAAATCCTGTAACTCCTAACACCCTCTTACTAAAACACTTTATGGTTCCTGTATGAGTGTGCACGCTACCTCATTGTAACTTATTAAAATCCAAATTGTTCAACTACAGGTGTGTTGCTGGTGGTATTTGGCTGAAGTACACTGACTTCTAGTTATTAATTGGAGTTCTGTAAGGAACATTTGTCCCATCTTCCCTTTTATTTATTGAATCATTTGTTTTTATCTATACAGATACACAGAGATGTATTTCATTCTTTGGGCTATAATCCATTACTGTATTTATTACTATGCTAAATATGTTCCAGCTTTGGTCTTGAGGAGCTCTTTCGTGATGGTTCTCTATCCTTATTTTTCTTTCAGTAGACTTTATTTTTAGAGCAGTTTTATATTCACAGCAAAATTGAGCAAAAAGTGCAGTATTCCTATATATTTTCTGTGCCCTCACTCATGCAGCCTTCCCCTGAACATGCTGCACCAGAGTGGTATATTTGTTACATTCAGTGAACCTACATTGATATATCATCATCACCCCAAATCTACAGTTCACATTGAGTCACTCTTGGTGTTATACATTCTATGGGTTTTGACAAATGTATGCACCATTACAGTATCATACAAAATAGTTTCACTACCCTAAAAATTTTCTATGCTCTTCCTGTTCATTCCTCCCTCCCCTCTAACCCCCGGTAACCACTGATATTTTACTGTTTCCATAGTTTTGCCTCTCTCACAATGTCATTGTAGTTCAAATCATACAATATATAGCCTTTTCAGATTGGCTTCTTTGACTTAGTAATACACATTTAAGGGTCCTTCTTGGCTTGATAGCTCATTTCTTTTTGCTGCTGAATAGTATTCTATTGTGTGGATGTGCCCCAGTTTATTTACCATCCACCTACTAAAGGACCTCTTGGTTATTTCCAAGTTTTGGAAATTATGAATAAGGCTGCTATAAACATCCATGTGCAGGCTTTTGTGTGGGCATGAGTGTTTGACTAATTTTGGAAAATTCCAAGGAGCATGATTGCTCGATCTTATGGTAGGAATATGTATAATTCTGTAACAAATTGCCAAACTGTCGCCCAGAGTGGCTGAACCGTTTTGCTTATCAGCAATGAATGAGAGTTCCCATTTCTCCACATTCTTGTCACCATTTGGTGTTCTCAGTGTTTTAGATTATGGCCTTCCTAATAGGTGTGTTGCGGTAGCTCATTGTTATGTTATACGCAATTCCCTACTGACATACACACATATAATGCGGAGCATCTTTTCCTATGATCTGTGTATCTTCTTTGGTGAGGTGTCTACTCAGATCTTTTGCCAATTGTTTAATCGGGTTATTTGTTTTCTTTTTGTTGAGTTTTAAGAGTTCTTTTAATAACTTTGAACGGTCCTTTATTGTTGCATTATAGCCGATTCCAATACCACCCCCCCTGCATTAGCCTCAAACCCTAAATTAAGAGGGCGTGTCTCGGTATGACTTGAGGCAGTAATCTCTCTGAGGGAGAGTCCCAGTATGACCGGAGGCTGGTAATGCTCTCTCTTTGGGGAGTGTCTCGGGTGACTGGGACCTATTGGAATGATAATAGTTATCTCCCCTGGGAGGACACAGTAACAAGTGTTCTGGGGCTATGTGGCCGGATGTGTGAAGGCATTGGATATGCTGGAACACAATGGGATATGTTAATGGAAAGAGGCCCTAAGGCACACAAATCACACACGGTTGCTAATTGATTGACAGCAGTTTTACTTCTTTAAAATTTCTCAATAAAAACCATGCGCTGACCCGATTCGGGGCTCAGTCTCAGTCTTCTCTGGCTGAGTCCCTTGGTCTCTGCTCAAATCTAACTTTTGTCTCTTTGACTCTATNAACGTGGGCCAGTGAAGTGGCGTCCTCCACAACTAGACTGAAGAACAAATAGGCAGCAACTTGTCTGTTCCCCTTCCCTAACTCCCCAACGCTGTTCCCCTCCAATTCCCCAATAAAATCTTTAAAAAAAAAAAATGAAGTTTTACTGGAACACAACTACACATACCCAATCATAAATTGGATTTTCCTACCTGGATGGAGAAGGGAAAGAAAAGGAAAATAGAAATTAGACTTTTATAGGAGTGGTATTTCAGGGAGCAGGAAAACCAGATAATGGGATGAACACAACAAGGACTATAAACCTTTGTAGAGGAATAAGACAAATTAGGAGATAATAAGCATTATTGGCTAGGCCCAGCATGGGAAGGGTTTGGTTTGAGGAAATAAATTACAAGATAGATCCGACATTATCTAGGCTCTACTGGTAGAATACTCAAGAGTCTACATCCAATTTGACATCCAATCATTTTATATTGTCCATAGTTACTTTTCTGCTGAAACAGAGCCTACTACTTCCATAAGAGATCTTATAACTATCAAAATTAAAAATATGTACTATATGACCCATTACAGAAAAAAATTTGTTAACTTCTGGACTAACCAATCCAATTAAAGGAAAGATTGACAGCATAAAAACAACAAGAAAAACACAATTTATAGAGAGGGATATGTGAAGATTGAAAGTAAAAGGATGGAAAAAGATATATACGTTGTCACTAACCAAAAGAAAGTTGATGTGGTTATATTAAGATTAACATGAAAAACATTTTGAAGGTAAGAATGATAAAATGAATAAAAATATGATAAAATGGTCCTTTTAACAGAAGA
>NW_017732521.1:274267-297914 GCF_001890085.2 Hipposideros armiger | reverse complement strand
TGGCTGCTGGCTACACACGGTAGCCCATGGTAACCCACTGCCACAGGGGCTGCAGCCTACGCCATCGCAGGCGACTCACGGCAGCCCAGCTCCAGGTTGAGCTGTTGTTCAGCATCTTAGCTGTGGAGGGCAGTGTCACTGGTCCTCATATATGGGATCCGAACCGGGGCCCTCTGGCGTCCCAAGCCAGTTCTTAACCATCACGCTACTCAGCCGGCCCTTTTTTTTAAGATTTTTTACTGGGGAATTGGGAGGGGAACAGTGTTGAAGAATTGGGGAAGGGAACATTGTGTTTTTCTAGGACCCATCAGCTTCAAGTCAAGTTGGCGGCTGCTCAGCTTGGGCGCAGCTCATTGGCCCATGTGGGAATTGAACCAGCGACCCTGTTGCTCAAAGCTCACACTCTAACCAACTGAGCCACCCGGCCAGTCCCCGACAGTGCCTTTTTTAAAAATATTTTTTTATTTTGGAATTAGAGTTGATATACAATATTATATTAGTTTCAAGTGTACAGCATCATGATTTGACATTTATATAACTTATGAAGTGATCACTCCGATAAATCTAGTACTTATCTGACATCATACATAGTTACTATAATATTATTGACTATATTTCTTATGCTCTACTTTACATCCCCATGACTATTCTGTAACTACCAATTTGTACTTCTTAATCTCTTCCCTGTTTTCACCCATCTCCACAATGCCCATCCTATCTGGCAACTATCAAAATGTTCTCTGTATCTATGAGTCTGTTTCTGTTTTGCTTGTTTATTTATTTTGTCCTTGAGATTCCACATATAAGTGAAATCATATGGCATTTGTCTTTCTCTGCCTGACTTACTCAACTCAGCACAATACACTCTAGGTCCATCCATGTTGTTGTGATGGCAAGATTTCATTCTTTTTTATGACTGAGTAATATTCTATTGTATATATGTACCACCTCTTTTTTATCCATTCATCCATGATGGATACGCAGGTTGCCTCCATATATTGGCTACTGTAAATAATGCTGCAAAGAACATGTGGATGCACAAGTCCCTTTGAAATAGCATTTTAGGTTTCTTCAGATAAATACCCAGAAGTGAGATTACTGTTTCCTTGTTTGTCTCTTGTTACAGCCTTTGTTTTAAAGTCTATTTTGGGGGTGGCTGGGTGGCTCAGTTGGTTAGAGTGCATGCTCTGAACAACATGGTTGGCAGCTGGACTTGGAGCTGAGCTGTGCCCTCCACAACTAGATTGAAAGACAACGAATTGACCTGGAGCTGATGGGTCCTGGAAAAAACACACTGTTACACAACAAAATAAAAAAATAAAAAATAAAGTCTATTTTGTCTGGTATAAGTATTGCTACCATCGATTTTTTTCCCCATTTTTATGAAATATATTTTCCATCCCTTTATTTTCAGCCTGTGTGTGCTGAACAACAGCTCAACCTGGAGCTGGGCTGCTGTGAGTCGCCGGGGACAGCATAGGAGCTGCAACCCCCGCTGCAGTGGGTTGCCATGGGCTACTGTGTGTAGCCAGCAGCCAGTGTGAGCGGCCAGCAGCTGCTGTGAGTGGCCATCCAGAAACCGACGACTGATCTGCCTCACCTGGGAAGAGCGCAATGATGGTGCCAACTTAGGCCAGTGAAGCAACGTCCTCCACAACTAGACTGAAGAACAAAACGACAGCAACTTGTCTGTTCCCCTTCCCCCAATTCCCCAGGACTGTTCCTATCCCCCCAATTCCCCAATAAAAATCTTAAAAAAAATTTTTTTATTAAAATATATAGCTAACATACATTATACCAGTTTCAGGTATACACCATAGTTGTTCAACATTTATATACCTAAAGAAGTGATCACCATAAGTCCAGCAACCATCTGACACTGTACCATGCTATCACAATATTATTGACTATATTCCCTATGCTGTACATTACATCCCCATGACTTATTGTTTTATACCTGGAAACTGGAATCTCTTATTCCCCTTCACCTTTCCCCCCTTTTTAAATGTTTCAATTACAGTTGACATTCAGTATTATTTTATATTAATTTCAGGTGTACAACATAGTGATTAGACATTTATATAATTTACAAAATGATCCCCCTGACTAGTCTACATGTAGTACCCACCTGGCACTGTACATAGTTATTACCATATTATTGACTATATTCCCTATGCTTTACATTCCCATGACTATTTTGTAACTACCAATTTGTGCTTCTTAATGCCTTCACCTTTTTCAACCTGCCCCTCAACCCCCTCCCATCTATCACCCCAAAAATGGTTTTTGTGGTTTTAATTGAGCACTTTTATATGATTCTATTTTCTCTCCTTTATATTTATAGCTGTCAATTACACTTCCTTTTGTACTTTTCTTAGTGTTTGCCCTAAGGTTTGCAATATATATTTACAGCTAACCTAAGTCCACTTTCAAATAACAGTATATCACTTCATATGTAGTTCAAGTACCTATAACAAAATATCCCTAATTCTTCCCTCCTGGCCTTTGTAACATTGCTATCATTTATTTCTCTTATGCATAAGCTATAATTACTGAATACATTGTTGCTACTATTTTGAACAAACTATTATCTGTTAGGTCAATTAAAAATAAGAAAAATGAAAGTTTTTATTTTACTATCAGGTATTTCTTTTCTAATATTCTTCCTTTCTTTATGTAGATAAGGGTTTCTGACCTATATAAACTTCCTTTTCTCTGAAGAACTTTAGCATTTCTTGCAAGGCAGGTTTCCTGGCAACACGTTTCTTCATTATTTGTTTGAAAAGGTTTTTATTTCTCCACTTAAAGAATAATTTTGCAGGATACAAAATTCTAGGTTTGTGAGTTTTTTCCTCTCAATACTTTAAATATTTCATTCCATTCTTTTCTTACTTGCATTGTTTCTAAGAAGTAAGATGTAGTTCTTATCTTTGCTTCTCTATAGGTAAAGTATTTTTATCCTCCAGGTTCTTTCAAATATTTTTTTATTTTTTATTTTTTGCAGCTTTAATATAATATGCCTAGGTGGAGTTTCTTTGGGCATTTATCTTGCTTTATGTTCTCTGAGCTTCCTGGATCTAGTTTGGTGTCTGACATTAATTTGAGGAAATTATCAGTCATTATTATTTCATATATTTTGCTCCTTTTTCTCTTTC
Organism: Hipposideros armiger; assembly: GCF_001890085.2. NCBI lineage: Eukaryota > Metazoa > Chordata > Mammalia > Chiroptera > Hipposideridae > Hipposideros > Hipposideros armiger. The sequence continues at coordinate 294,759 of NW_017732521.1, read as the reverse complement.
TTCTGGTATTCCATTATCAGTATGTTACAACTACTGAAATAGTCCCATTCTTCTTAAATATTGCATTACATTTTTTCGGTCTTTTTATTATTATTATTATTATTATTATATTAGTCTTGGAGATTTCTATTGATATATCTCAGACTCAGAGATTATATCCTGAGCCATGTTCAGTCCACTAATGAGTTTATCAGAGGTATTGTTCATTTCTGTTATAGTGTTTTTGATCTCTAGCATTTTTTTAAAATTCTTTCTTAGAATTTCCACCTCTCTGCTTACATTACTAATATGGTCTTGCATTTTGTACACTTTTTTCCCCCATTAGAGCCCTTATCATATTAATAATAGTTAAATTGCTGGCCTGGTAATTTCAAAACTCTTCTTATATCTGACTCCACTTCTGATATTTGCTTTGTCTCTTCAAACTTTTTTTTTTTTGCCTTCTAGTATGCCTTGTAAATTTTTGTTGAAAGCCAGACATGATGTACTGAGTATAAAGAGCTCCGGTACTTAGACCTTTAGTTGTGTTGTAGTGAGATGTGTGTGGAGGGGAAGTGTTCTGAAATCCTATGATTAGATGTACTTTTTGGATTATTCTAACTTTATATAATCTTTAGCTCTACTAGTGTTAATCTTTGAATTTTGTTCCTCTTTTGCAGAATTGTTTTGGTTATTCACTTTCCTTTGCCTTTCCAAGTAAATTTTAGATTAAGCATGTCAAATATAAAAAAAGACTGAGATTTGGGAAAAATTGATATCTTAATATCTTAATCCATGAAAATAGTATATCTCATTTAGCTCGTCTTTGATCTCTTTCATCTGCGTCTTGTAGTTTTCAGCATACAGATTCTGCACATAATTTAATAGATTTGTATATAAGTATTTTCTTTTTCCTTTTTTTGTGTTATTGTAAATACACTTGTAAAGAAAACCATCAAATTCCTGTTGTTCATTGCTGGCATATAAGAATAACATTATATATATATAACATTTTATATATAAACCTTTTATTCTGCAAACTTGCTAAGCAGTTTTTTGTTTGTTTGTTTGTTTTAGATTTGGCATTTTCTATATACCCAATCATTTCATCTGCAAATAAACACCATTTTATTTCTTCTTCTCCAAACTGTGTGACTTTTATTTATTTTTCTTGTCTTTATTGGCTAGGACTTGGAGGATGATGTTAAATAGGAGTATTGAAAGATCACTGTCTTATCTCTCATCTTAGCATTCAATCTTTCACCATTGAGTGTGATGTGAGCTGTAGGTTGTTGTAAATACCCTACATTAGAAGTTCCCTTGTATTCTTAGTTTGCTAAGGGTTTTTAATCATAAATGGATGTTGACTTGTGTCAAATACCTGTCCTGCAGCTACTGATATGATCATATGGCTATTCTTAACTAGTCTGTTCACATTGTGAATTTCATTCATTAATTAAAAGTATTTTTTTGCTGTTGCAGTAAGGTGTACAAAACATAAAATTTACAATTTTTATGTTTTTACCATTTTTAAGTGTAAAATTCGGTGGCAATAGTATATTCACATTGTTGTACAACCATCAACACTGTCCATCTCTAGAAATTTTCATCATCTCATGGAAACTCTATATCCATTAAACAGTAACACCCCATCCCTCTTTCTCCCAGACATCTGTAACCACTATTCTACTTTCTGTTACTATGAATTTGACCACGCTAGGACCCCATGTAAGTGGAATGATACAATATTTGTCTTTTTGTATCTGTCTTATTTCACTTAGCATAACGTCCTCAAGGTTCATCCATGTTGTAGCTTTTGTCAGAATTAGGACACAAGAAAGGAAAAGCAGGGTAACTGAAGTGGTCCGTTATCTAGATCACTCAGAGCTTCCTAAAAAGGCTTTATGAGTGTGCTGGCCTGGCTTGTTTTCCAGTTGTGTAGTGACCAATGTGTTTATTTGAGATGTATGTCTTTGAAATGGATGCCTGAGCAATCAGAAGCTGAATGTCAGGCACCCACATTATAATCAAAAAAGCTAATTATCAGACGCTTGCTCTGCATATTTCTTCTGCCTTGTTTTCTCTCTCTTCTCCTGGGATTCCAAACAAATGTATTAGGCCACTTGATATTGCCCATAGTTCTTTTTTTCACTCTCTTTTCTCAAGTTCACTGATTCTTTCCTCAGTTTTGTTGAGTCTACTGATGTATTCTTTATCTCTGTAATTTTTTTATATCCAGTATTTCCAGTTTGTTCTAACAGCTTTTTCTGTTTTGAAATTGTCTAATATTACATGTTGTATACCTTTTTTTCCAATAGTGACTTTAATATTAATCACAATTTAAATTTTCTGTTTGATTGTTACAACATCATTTGAACCTTATTCTGATCATTGCTTTGTATTTTCAGACTGTGTTTTTCTTTCCTTTTTGCATGTTTCATACTTCTTTATTTAAGGATGGTCATTTCAATCATTAATGCTTGGAGATGAGCACACCTTTCCTTTTCCTAGACTGCTAGCATAAGGTGTTAAAGCACAAAAATTCAACTGTGTAAATATAAAGATCTAATTGGCTTTATTGAATGAATCAAACAGCATCCCATCCAGTAAATAGAAAGGTGTTCTCAGGAGTTGTACAGAATGGAATGTTTTTATAAGCAGAAACTGTGCTGGACAAGAAAGTTAAAAGAATGGCTTATTTCAGGTAAGGTCACTTTCCCTTAGGGGAAGGCAAGGGGTCTTATCGGAAAGTTACCTCACTAGTGCTGACCAGGATATTCTAGACTGATTGGTTTAAAATTCCACATCTGAGAGAGGCTGACACTACAATTAGGTTAGGTGCAAAGTCTTGGTTGAGCTTATCACAAGTGACTCTATTTTGGGTTTGTTGTTTCTTTTTAACAATTCTTTTTATTAAACTCTTAGCTTGAGAGATGTAATAAAAATTTAAGGCATTAAAAAAATTTTAAGGCATTAGCACCACTCTCAACTATCACTCTGTAGTTCTTTTGTTTTTGGGCTGAACTTTTGTGGTATTCTGAGGTCATGAGTTCAGGCTCACAATATTTTAGTTGGTCATTCTTTTTGTTCCTTTTTTGACATTCCAGTCTTAGGGAGATCATTCGCTTGGTGCGTTAGTGGCTGCAAAAATGCATTCCTAACCATGGAAGTAGGGAACACTTCCTAGTAGGTCCTTTTTAGGACAGTTAGGGGCACAGATAGAAAACCTAAGAGGCGGGCCAGCCGACTGGCTCAGTTGATTAAGAGTTGGCTTAAGAGTGCGAGCTCTGAGCGAAAGGGCCACCGGTTTGATTCCCACATGAGCCAATGATGCTACACCCAAGCTGAGCTGTCGCTGAGCTGCCAACAGGTGGCAGGATGGCTCAGCTGGTGTAACAATAAGATTGCCTGTTCGATGGTGGGCTACGCCCACCCGCAACTAAGAGACTGAACTTGGCACCTTGAGCTGAGCTGCCGTCTGGATGGCTCAGTCGGATAGAGTGTGCGCTCTTAACAACAAGGCTCCTGGTTCAACTCCACATGGAATGGTGGCTACGCCCACCCGCAACTAAGATTTGAACAGAGCACCTTGACCTTAGAGGCCACAAACTGCCGACAGGAAGCCAGGTGGTGATTGGCACCCTCCACAACGAAGACTGAAGAACAACTTGGCTGGTCTCCTTCCCCAATTCCCCAACACTGTTCCCCTTCCCCAATTCCCTAATAAAATCTAAAAAAAAAAAAATTGAAAAGAAAACCTAAGAGGCAATGCCTGGTTATGCATCAACCATTCATAGGCCCAAGGAGAATGATACGGTTGGGCACAAACCACTTCCACTAATGTGGCAGTGTTGATGGATTCATTTGCAGTGATTGTTGCATTTTCTTGTTCAAGCCAGGTATCAGTTAGGTTTCCTCTTATCCTGAAATATAAGTTGTTCTGAATTCTAGAGTTAGCCCCACCCCACCCCCTTAGCAATAGCCTGAAAGATACAGGTGATAGTACTATCTTTCCAGGCCAATGCCAGAGTAAAGAAAGAAAAGAATCTCTCATCCATGGTTTGGGCATGGCTGAAGCATTTACAGGCATAGCCATGCCCAAACCACTGATGAGAAGTAAGTTTCCCTTGTGAATATGGAAGGACCTCTGAGAATTGATCTCAATCTCCACTCAAGGTCCTGTCAAAATTCCCTACTGAACCAGAAGATGAGTTCTCAAACTCTGGCCTAAGTCATGACCCCAGGGATTCTATACACTGGCTGGAGACCATCACCTGCTTGAAATGTTTTTGGTTTTGGTTCTGACACACCTGTGGTGAAGAATGTGAAACTTCATGCCTTTTTCCCATGATTAGGGCCAAATCAGCTAATTTCTGAGTTCTCTTTTCTTATGGAGGTCACCATGATGTGATTCTATTACTTAAGAGCACACAGGATGCAGTTCCTGTGTGGAAAGGCATCATGTGTCTCACCTGAAATCTTTCTGTATAAGAGAAATAGAACTTAGGGAAGAAGTAGCATTATATGCCAAAATCAGTTAAAGGGTGTGTGTGTGTGTGTGTGTGTGTGTGTGTATTGTTAGTACTATCCTAAAGTGTGACTTCGCTCTAGAATGTTTATACACCTGGTGTGTAACTTCTACCCTGGACTATAACAGAGAACCCAAGCCACAATGCTCTAGCTTAGTTTTGACTTTTAAAGGCTTCCATCAGAAAGAAGCTCTGGGGGGAGGAGGGAAAGGTAGAGTGATGGGAAAGGGGGGCTTTTTCTGTCTTTGTAGAAAAGCAATTTCTGGTAACTGGGCACTTAGAAAATGTTTTGGGCTAAGTCACATCCTCCAAGTCTTAGCCAATAAAGAAAAACAAATAAAAGTCACACAGTTTGGAAAAGAAGAAATAAAATGGTCTTTATTTGCAGATGAAATATAGATGGATATATAGAAAAAAAACTGGGCACATGAGCCAGTTAATAGGCCCTGAGGCTTCAAAAACTTCAGGAATGGTGTCAGATAGAAAAATTGATGCCACCATTGTGTGAATCTCATCACACCAGGGCTGAATCTTAGGCCTAATTCTTCCTTTTTTAAAAAATTAGCAACACTCCATGTCAGCCTCAAGATACCTTAAGGGATTACTTCATACTGTTTTCTGCAATTCATCTCTGCTTGCAGACCACTCACCAGTTAGCTACATCGGCCTAAATTACCACAACAACTACACCTGGAGCCGCTCATCTACCAGGGACGGTTAGACAGGCCTCTGGACAAGCCCTAGCTGCCTGTCTCTTTACGTCCCTCCTCAGCCTGAAGCAGCCAGAGCGGTCATCGCCCCCACTCCCTAACGGCAGTTAGGGTTTCGTTTCAGAAGGGGGAATAAATAAGACAGGTTAGTGTAACAATTAGGCAGTTAGAAATTCCCAGGTAGGATGAACAAAAGATAAACATATCTCCAAGGCCTCTGCCCTCAGCCCAGACCCCAAAAGCCACAGCCTTGAAACAATTTACTCCTACCAGACCAGAGACATCAATTACACCCTGAGGCAACTAAAACTATCCTAAAAAGCCTCCTCCAGGCTGAAACGGCCAAGAAAATAAATCTAAACTGTTGAAGCAGGTGCCAGTTTTCTCCCAGATAGGCTAGGAAAAGCATACAAACAGAAGCCTCCCCGCTAGTCAGCGGGCACTCCCGTTTCAGATGCTCCCTCTCTTTTAGAGAGCAGTATCTCTTTAATAAACTGTCCTTTAAAAAAAAATAGGAACTATACTCTTGCTTCATGCTCTTTTAAGGAACAAACCTTATTTTAATAAAACTAATAATATGACAGTTATTACTATTGCCCATTTACTCTGTGCCAGCCATTGTTTTAAGTGACATAGATTAACTCAGAAAACGCCTCCAAAAAGGATTGTAGTAATTATCATCATTATCTGCTTTCACAAATGAGGAAACTATGGAACATAAATGAAAACTGATATCCCCAAGGTCACATAGCCATACAGGAGGAGAAAGGGAATAAATACCCAAGTAATTAAGGCAGTAAGCCACTTGGCAAATTCAGACTCTGGGTCTCATAGTATACTGGGGTTCCAAAATTCACTTTCATAATTTTTAAAATAAACTGTTTTGAAGTTTACTTTATGATATACACATTTTTGGTATAGTTTCATGTGAAAACGTATACAGCTTTGTAAATGCCACACTCTATAGAATATTCCATCACAATAACACATTCCCTTGTTCTGGTCCCCTACCCAACTAGTCCTCACACCCACCCGTAGGCAACCAATGGTCTGCTTCCAGTCACTCTAGATTAGATGTCTTTCCTAGAATTTCATATAAATGGAATCAGGCAGCTCTACTCTCTTGTGTCTATTTTCTTTTGCTCAGCATAATCTTATTGAGATTGATCAATGCTGTTACATGCATTAGCACTTCCTTTTTTATTGCTGAGTGGTAGTCCATTAATATCACAGTTCATACATTTATCTGTAGATGGACATTTTGGTTCTTTCTACTTGGGACTACTATTAATAAAATTCTATGACATTTTGGTACAATTAAAAAAATTATTTTATTAAAATTTTTTGGTACAATTCTTTGTTTCTCTGGTAGTAAATAACTAGAATTGAAATTGTTGGTTGTAGGTACATAGCTATCAAATGGACTTGTGATGTTATTAATATTACAGTTTTGTTTTTCACTTACTTGATGACTAAAGCTTTGGAATCTTTTCTAGTTATTGGCCACCTTATTTCCAACCTTTCCAATTTATTGGCCATCTATAGATCTTCTTTTGTGAAATGTGTATTTTAATCTATTTCCTATTTTGCCCATTTTAACTGGGTTGTCTGTATTATTATAGCATCATGAATAGGTTTTACATATTGTGGGTGCAAGTCCTTTGTCAGATATATCTATTAGAGACATTTTCTCCCAATCTGTGATTTTTTTCATTTCGATTATAAAATCTTAAAAAGTAGACACTTTACATTTTAATAAATTACAAGTTATTTTTGCTTTTATGTTTCATGTTTTCTGTTACATCTTAAAAATCTCTGTGTACCACAAAAAGTACAATTAGTTTCTTCTATGTTTTCTAACAAATTTTGTACTGTTAGCTATTTTGTTTAGGTCTATGACGTACTTTGAACAAATATATAATTATGGTATGAACATAAAGGTACATTTTAACTATATGAATATCCAGTTATTTTATCACAATTTTTGAAAACAGTCCTCCTTTTCCCATTAAATTACCTTGGAACATTTGTTAAAAATCAATTGACGGGGCCGGCCGAGTGGCTCAGCTGGTTAAGAGCTCACTCAAGAGTGTGCGCTCTGAGCAACAGGGTCACCAGTTCAATTCACGGCCCGAGCTGAGCTGCTGCTGAGCTGCCAACGTGGCAGGATGGCTCAGCTAAAAAAAAAAAAAAAAAATCAACTGACAGGGCGGCCAGTTAGCTCAGGTGGTTAGAGCATAGGCTCAAAACACCAGTGTTGCCAGTTGGATTCTTACATGGGCCAAGGAGCTGTGTCCTCCACAACTAGATTGAAGACAATTACTTGACTTGACTTGGGGCTGATGGGTCCTGGAAAAACACAGCTCCCCAATAAAATTTCTTTGAAAAAAAAATCAACTGACACTTTCAGTTATAGCTCAGATAAGCAGAGAGCAGGAGAGACCATTGCTGCTCTCCATAAGACAAGAAAACAGCTTGCAGACTTTAGTTAACTTCGCTTGAATGCATCAAATATGAGATTGCAAGGCAAAACAACTAACCAAAAATCTGGAAAGCTAGGTGGCTGAGGGAGAAACAAGGACCCAAGCAGTTGGTTAAGTGAGACAGAGAATGCCAAATGCCTTGTAAAATGACTCTACTGGGAAAAACAGGCAACATGTAAGACCAGATAGGTTATTTCAGCAGAGATGGACAGTATAATAAACTTTAAAAAGCAAGAAATAAGAGTACAGTAAAACCCTGGATTGTAATTTGTTCTGTGAGCGTTCTGCAAGGCGAGCAAACATTTCTAATAAATTTTAACTTAATAAACGAGCGATGTCTTGTAATACAAGTAGTACATGACGCCGAATGTCACATGATCACAATTGAGCCAATGGTTCTTCTCTCTCTCTCACAGAGGATTCTGGGTGATCATCTCCCATGCTTGGAGGTTATAGAGATCTTATCTGCAGAGGAGGAGGAGAAAAAGGTAGAGGAATCCCTCATTTCAAATAAGATTAGGGAGATGTGTAAAATGTGGGAAACTGCAAAATTTTGTAGAAAAGCACCACCTGAATAAGGCTGTAGCAGTGCGAGCGATGAATGTGTTTAATGACAATGCGATGTCACATTTCTGCGAAATCCTCAAAAGGAGGCAAAAGCAAGGGTCATTGGATAGGTTCCTTGTTAAAGTTGCAAAAAGAAAAAGGCTCCATTGAGCCAATAGAGAGCAGTGATTCTGTTAGTGATAGTGAGTCCTACACGATAACCCTCCTCTCTCTTGTCTCCCTCATACCAGCCACGAAGGTTTTCAAAGGTAAGTGCAGGTTAATTTATTTTCCTTTATATTTTGTATTTTCTTTTGTATATTACAGTATTGTAATCATTTTTATATGAATATTTTTGGGTTGTGAAACAAACCATCTGAGTTTCCATTGTTTCTTATGGGAAATTTGCTTTGATATACAAGTGCTTTGGATTACAAGCATGTTTCCAGAACAAATTATGCTCACAAACCAAGGTTTTACCATACCATAAATAATGTCTTCAAAGGGCTCATCAGTATACTTGATACCTCTGAGGAAAGAATCAATGACACTGATTCTTGATATATATATATATATATATATACACACACCAGGGTGCCAAAATAATGTATACAAGTGGACACTTTGGTCAACGTTGCTCAAGCATTAGTTCACCGTAATCAGAAGTGTCTGGATGCTGGGATGCTGATGGTAGCTACTTTGAGCTCCTCTTGTAATTGCAGAAGTCAAACGTGACTTGTATTCATCTTTTGTTATGGGTATAGAGCATTACAATTTTAATATTTTCCTTTCTTAAAGTGCCTATACATTTTTTGGCACCGTGTGTGTGTGTGTGTGTGTGTGTGTGTGTGTGTGTGCGCTTAAATGTATGTTTTAATTGTTGTTTTTTTTATAAGATTTTTATTGGGAATTGGGGGAGGGGAACAATGTTGGGGAATTGGGGAAGGGGACTAGCCAAGCTGTTGTTCTTCAGTTTTCGTTGTGGAGGGTGCCAGTCGCCATCTGGCTTCCCATTGGCATCTCATGGACTCTAAGGTCAAGAAGGTGTTCTATTCAAATCTTAGTTGTGGGTAGGCGTAGCCACCATTCCATATGGAGTCGATCCAGTAGTCTTGTTGTTAAGAGCGCAAGCTCTATCTACTGAGCCATCTGGGTGGCAGCTCAGCTCAACGTACCGAGTTCAGTCTTAGTTGTGGGTGGGCATAGCCCACCATCGAACAGGCAATCTTATACCAGCTGAGCCATCCTGCCACCTTTTGGCAGCTCAGCAACAGCTCAGCTTGGGCGCAGCATCATTGGCCCATGTGGGAATTGAACCGCCGGCCCTGTTGCTCAGAGCTCACGCTCTTAAGCCAACTCTTAACCAACTGAGCCACTCAGCTGGCCCTTAATTGTTCAGTTTTTTGTTGTTGTTTGTTTTTGTGTGTGTGTGTGGGGGGATCTCAGCTTTATTCAGAGGCCTCCTGTTAGAGTCCCACTTGGCCCAGGCTCCAGGCTCTGCCTCCTGCTCTCCATGATCCATATAGCCATCAAGGTAGAAGGTCAAGGTCTTTAAGAGTTAGCATAAACCATCAGGATTAAATCTGACATTGACAGTCACAGCAGGGTTTCCGCTTTTATTTTTGTTTTTCACCTCTTCCGATGCCTTCCTTTCATGTCAGCACAGTAGTGCATGTTAAAAGAGTTGTACAAGAAATTCACTGAGATTTTAGATTTTTCAAATGACAAGGCTATTTAGGGTAACTAATCCTTGGAAACAAAATCCTTTCATGTTTTATCGCTAAACAAGTTGACATTGAAAAAAAGTCTTTTTTCCCCCTTAAAACCTCCATTAAAAAAGGTTCTACAACCTCCCTGTGGTAGGCTGTCAAAATGGTCAAACCTTTCCCCTCTCTGCATTCGCACCCGTGAATTCTGATGCTGCAGATCCTCCCACAAACGGTAGTTTATTTCTCCATGATCTTGAATCTAGGTTGGCCATTTGACTTGTTTTCACCAATGGGACATTAACAAGTATGACACAAGCTGAGGCTTGAAAAGGTCTTCCTTACTGAAGCTTGCTCTCTTGTTGTACTTGAACTCTGAGACCACCATGCAAATGATCCCAGGCAACCTGCTTGACAGGTGAAGCACCTGATGTGAAAGTGGTTATTGTGGACACGAACCACTTCCCCTTTGCAGGTGTCTCCATATCGGTAGCACTGGATGACATTGGAGCTGTCTTGGGGATTGTAAGGATTCTGCTGATAAGGAATGCTAGTGTTCATGGTGATGCCTTTGCACTGGGTCTTTCATTCAATACAGAGGCCCCAGCTGCCTTTAAAATCTTCCGATATTCCGACCTCACTCATCACCTCTCGGCTAGCATCGGGAGTCAGAGGCCCCTGCCCGGGCCCCTGCGACCGGTTCATGAATCCTGGTCCTCGTCTGGGGTCTCAAATTCCAGGGCGAGCAAAACGAAATAGGAGAGCTCGACATCCATGATGCGGGCTCGCGGGCTCTGTTCAGTTTTTTTTTGAAGAGACCATTTAATTGGCTTTTTGTATATGCTCATGTCAGAAGGCAGCATGAGAAAGAGAATGTGGTATGATTCTGGATTTTCAGATGCTTTGTATGAAAGGTTTATTTGTTATTAATATACATGTGGCAAATTGTAGTTGATGTCAGCATAGTTACTACTACATAAGGGGTACATAATTCCATTACAATGTTGAGTTTCAATACAAATATAAAATATGTCTTAAGTGGCATGCATGTATATAAACTCACACAGATAAACAGTAGAGAACTCAGAAAATAGTCACATACTTCAATGCTGTTCAGTTTATGGAATTTATTTCTTGTTCTTTTAAAGCTTCTTATTCTAGTGAATATCTACAAGTTAATATTGTTATATATCATTAAATGTTTTAATATTACATATGAAATAATAGTTTTGATATAGAATTTCTAGGTAAAGGCTATTACCTCCTTTTCTCAAATTAATAGATTTCCCCTCTTGTAATACACTCTGAGAGATATTAAAGTTTGATGACTTGTTGAAAACTTTCACATATTCACAACTCAATTATCAGATATTTAATGATACCATTTTTTGGAAAATGATTTCCCACATATGTTGAAATGTTGGATTTATCCTCCTGATATTACCTGACTTATGAAGAAGAGTTGTGGATAAAAACCATGCTCATATAATATATTGTCATGAGTTTCTCCTATGAGATGTTTCCAAAATATATTGAGTTCTGAGGTTCACAGAAATCATACTCATAGGCTTTGTTAATTGAGGGTTGGCAAACATATGTCACTGTTAAGTATACCCAAACCTATAGGAGCTCAGCAGAGAACAAGTTTATTTTGTCCTTACAAAAAGTCTAATTGTGTAAATGGAGAGAATACTATTCCACAGTCACTCTTTGTGTTTCTTCCATCGTGTATTCTTCAGTGCATGAGCCCCACAGTTTCACTGAGGGTAATTACCACTCCATTCTGGTAAGGGATAGGAGAAAACACTGAATTTGAGGGCTGTATCTAATGAGACTTGTCATTGACCCCCACATTCCACTAGCCAGAGGTTAATAACATGACCCCATTGGGATGATAGAGTGGTTCAGAAATTTAGACTAGGTGTGGCATGAGGGAGAAGAGGAAATGGTTATTGGTGAACAATTAATAGTCATTCTATGACTGACATATAGAGGATTACCCCTGTGTAAGTCAAATTGAGGGATGACTTACTATAGAAGGATTTCCCACATCCATTACCTCATTTCTTGTCTGTGTTGATATAGTATGAGGGCTCTACACTCTATGTACTTTTTTGCTGTTCTAAGAAAGCTGGTTTTTGGCTAAAGGTTATCAAACATTTATTACATTCTCAGTTTTCTCACTGTATGATTTCTCCATTGATGAATGAGTTTTGACTGCTGGCACAAAGTTTTCATATTTTTATTACATTCCCAGAGTTTTCCTGCATTGTGAGTTTTCTGAGGATTGAGTGCCCTGAATATCTCTTATATTCATTATCCTTATAGTTTTTTTTTTGTTGGGTGAGTTCTGTGATCTACAGTGAAGTCTGTACTCTGGACGAAAGACTAGCCATATAAAATATATTCCAAGAATTTGTCTCCTGTGTAAGTTCTCTGACGTTTAATGAAGGTGTATTTTGCAGAGGTACTTTCAAGTGTTCATTATATTCCTGGAGTCTCTTCTTGTGTTCTCTTTTGTATTGTTAGATTTGACTTCTGGCTCAGAGTTTTTCCATATTCTTTACATTCATGTTTAATTCCCTATATGGGCTTTCTGATGTTCTCTAAGGGTTGATTTTTGGCTGAAAGTTTTCCCACATGTATCACATTTATAGGGCTTCTCCCCTGTGTGAGTTCTCTGATGTACCCTGAGGTTTGATTTCTGGCTGAAAGCTTCTCCACAGTGGTTACAATTATAGGGTTTCTCTCCTGTGTGAGTTCTCTGATGTTTTCTTAGGACTGACTTCTCGCTGAAAGCTTTTCCACATTCATTACATTCATAGGGTTTCTCACCTGTGTGAGTTCTCTGGTGTCCTCTGAGATTTGATTTCTGCCTGAAAGTTTTTCCACAGTCATCACATTTATAGGGTTTTTCCCCAGTGTGAGTTCTATGATGTACTCTAAGGTTTGACTTCTGGCTGAAAGCTTCCCCACAATGATTACATTTATAGGGTTTCTCCCCTGTGTGGATTCTATGATGTCCTCTGAGTTGTGATTTCTGACCAAAAGCTTTCCCACATTGATTACATTTATAGGGCTTCTCTCCTGTGTGAGTTCTAAGATGTTTTCTTAGACCTGACTTCAGTTTGAAAGCCTTCCCACATTCATCACATTTATATGGTCTTTCACCTGTGTGAGTTCTCCGATGATTCCTTAGGCCTGACATATGGCTGAAAGATTTTCCACATTCATTACATTCAAAGGGTTTCTCTCCTGTGTGAGTTCTCTGATGTACTATAAGGATTGACTTATAATTGAAAGATTTCCCACACTCATTACATTGAAAGGGTTTTTCCCCTGTGTGAGTTCTCTGATGTATTCTTAGGCCTGACTTTGCACTGAAAGCTTTCTCACACCCATCACATTTATAAGGTTTCTCTCCTGTGTGAGTTCTCTCATGTTTTCTTAGGCGTGATTTCTCACTGAAAGCTTTTCCACATTCAAGACATTCATAGCGTTTCTCCCCTGTGTGACTTTTCTGAGGCTGAATCAGGCATGACTTCACAGAGCAGGATTTCCCACATTCATTACACTCATAGGGTTTCACTGTTATGTGAGTTCTATGGTGTATGTTGAAAGCTGACTGGTAACTCAATGTGTCTATCCATGTGTCATAATCAGAGGATCTGTCTGTTGTGTCAGTTCTCTGAAGCACCAAGAGGGCAGAATTATGGCTGAAATTCTTTCCATATTCAAAGGGTCTCACACCTATCTGAATTTTCTGATGTTCTCTAATATGTGATTTTGGGCTGAAAGATTTCCCTTTTATGTCAGTTCTCTGAGTGATCCTATTGAATTTATTTCTGTTTTCAGTACATTCATATCCATTAAACGCATAGTGACTCTTTTCTGGATGACTGCTCTGAGAGACCACAGGGGTTAATTTATCACATTGATTTTCCCCAAATTTATTAAGTTGATAAGATTTCACTTTTAGGTTGGTGCTATTAGATGTAATTAGGGCACTCTTTTCAAGGAAAGCTTTCCCACATTCATTATATTTAAAAGCTTGCTGTAAAGTCTGAACTGTCTGATGCTGAATAACTTCCTCTTTATGACCAAAGGCTTTTACGTTTGTACTGTAAACAACAGATTTCTGTCCAGTATTAGTTCTGTCATCCTTAATACCAAGGAGCCATTTATCACATACATTAAGCTCATGAGCCTTCTTTCTTGAATATTGACAATGTGGGGTCAACGAGCTGAGATGCAAGTAAGTAGGCGCTGTAGCATCATATCTATATGGCATTGTTCTTGCAGGAAAAATGTTTATGTTTAAGTTACATGGTTTTCCTGAACTTCCTTGCTTTGTAATCAATGACTTTTTGGTGAATAAAACTTGCCACAAATGTTTGCCTTGGTTTTCTGGGCTCTTCTCTGAGAGTTCATCAAGTTGGGATTCTTCTAAAAAATGAGAACATTAAAAATACTTTATGATATTTAATATACTTCTCATGCAATGGGACTTACATACATAAGCCTTATTATGTATTTGACCACTTGGTTTCTGGCTCAGTTTCCCAACAATAAAGTAATCCCAAGTGTATATTCACTCTTTTGTTTGTTTATTTGTTAAAAATAAAGTTTTTGTAGTGGAAAAAGAGAGGAAAGTAGAAATGAATACACATATATATGTATTTGGCATCTTAAGGTATAATTTTCAAAACTGGGTAGAAAAGAAGATATAAAGGAAAGGAACAACTGAGAGTGGACAATAAATTTAAGAAAGTTGGATCCTTGGAACAGAAAAAGCAGAGAGTGAAATGAATTCAACAATGATAGTGGTAGTTAAGTAAATTTTTAAAAATCAATGAAGAATGGCTTTCATTGGATTTATCGGAGATAGAGTTTGCATTAAGGGAGAGTACAGAGCCTAGATCTTAGTAAAATATACATTACAATGGTAGGATAATTATTAGTGTACGTGATTACAGTTAGAGTTCCATTTTTCCCATTCTACACATCGACACTAAAATAAATTTATAGTGGCACCAACTTTCTCGTGTTGAATGAAATAATTCTACTGGCCACTCTTTAATTCTCTCTGTAGTATAAGTCACAGAAACATAAATGTATTAGTGGAAGTGAAAAACACTGATGAGAGTTACAGTAATTTTTCCACCTATATTGGAATCACCACTATATCCTGGTTCTGACCTTAGTATTATATCAGGGTTGTTCAATAGGGAATGTCTCTTGACTATCAAACCTTAACTTTCCTCTTTTCTTTTTTTCTTTTCTATTTTTTATTTAAAAGACTTTATTGGGGAATTGGGAAAGTGGAACAGTGTTGGAGAATTGGGGAAAGGGAACAGCCAAGTTGTCCTTCAATTTTAGTTGTTGAGGGCGCGGCTAGCTCAGTTCCAAGTTCAGTTGCCATCCGGCTGCCTGTCGGGACAGCTCGCAGCTGCTCAGCTCAAGGTGCCGTGTTCAATCTTAGTTGAGGGTGGGCATAGCCCGCCATCCCATGTGGGAGTCGAACTGGCAACCTTGTTGTTAGGAGCTTGTGCTCTCACCAGCTGAGCCATCCTGCTGCCTGTTGGAAGCTCAGCTGCAGCTCAGCTGCAGCTCAGCTCAGGCGCAGCTCACTGGCCTATGTGGGAATCAAACCAGCGACCCTGTTGCTCAGAGCTTGCGCTCTTAACAGAGTCACTCGGCCGGCTCCAACTTCCCTCTTTTTAATTTGCTCCCTCATTTCTCCCCAACCAGTCCCTGTTCAATCCTTAATTCTGTTTTTTTCATCTACTTTTTAACATATCTATCTAGTTTTTATAGACTGTGAGAACTTTAAGGATCACAGGTTTCAAACTGGCCCTAGAACTTTTACAAGTATTCTTTATACTTATTTACCATAAGTCTCTTGTGCATGGTTGACTGCTGCTGCTACCACATTCCATGCAAAAAATGTCAGGCCTATGCTAAAAATATTTGAAGGCTTTGAATACACTGACCTAGGTACAAGCAGATTAAAGATTTAAGTGATGTGATTCAGGAAAAACAAGTTTTACACTAACTACATGCTCATTACATGTTCTAGCTACTATTCTATTAGTCCACAGTATCTTCTGCCCTAATCTTGACAGGATTATTATTAGTCCCCATTAAATGATTCATTTCCAGTAATAACTGTATACTCACATTCTTTCCCTAAATTATCCTCCATTCTAGCTTTAGAACTATTTAGACTCTAGATGCTCCTTCAGGCAGGGCAAAACTATTCTCCCAAATCTTATTAAGCAAACAAAGGATTCTAATATCTTCTCATGAATTTCAGCAACATTTTTTTTTAAATCTGAAAGAAGTTACTGCCTGAATCATTCATTTTAACAAGTGATACATGGAGAGCACCCATATATGACTCATGATTTTTAAAGTAATTACCATGTCGAAAATCAGGAGGTATCTTAAAATTGATGGCTAGTCCATAGTTCAATGGACAACTCTTTCTTAGTTGTACCTAGCTAATGGTTCACCTTTTAATCAACAGCACCTTATACAATACACTCATAAACTATACGTTACACAGCTTTGCTCACCTTTCCAAAATAAAACCCTCACTGTGATAGTCTTTGTACACTTCTATAATAAAAATTAAGTCAGTGGTCCATAACAAGCAGTGTGCCTCAGAATTACCTAGCAAGCTCTGTCACTGAGCACAAGGGCTCAGATCCAATGCTGACCTACACCTGATGACTCAAAAATCTCAGAAATTTGACTTTGGCATTTGCATTTGTGGATGTAGTGTTTTCTGAATGAATCAATATGAAATACCTCTCTCCACTTGGCTTTGGAATCAATCTACAATGTTATTAAATACACATCCGCA
This sequence comes from Hipposideros armiger, assembly GCF_001890085.2. NCBI lineage: Eukaryota > Metazoa > Chordata > Mammalia > Chiroptera > Hipposideridae > Hipposideros > Hipposideros armiger. Next base: position 277,938 of record NW_017732521.1, on the reverse strand, counting down.
TAAGGAAGAGTAAAACAAAGACTACTTTTTTTTGAGATTATAATCCAGTTGAGGAAAGGTGTTCATTCAGTAACTGTATGCTATCTCGCACAGAGTCTCATTTTCTTTTGACACACTCTAGTGGGTTAAGAATTTACAAAAGGGGGGGCCCGTTGAGTGGCTCAGTTGGTTAAAAGCGCGAGCTCTGATCAACAGGGTCGCCGGTTCGATTCCCACGTGGACCAGTGAGCTGTGCCTGAGCTAAACTGTCAAGAGGTGGCAGGATGGCTCAACTGATGAGAGCACGTGCTCCTAACAACAAGGTTACCAGTTTGACTCCCGCATGGGATGGTGGGCTGCTCACCTCCCCCCTCCCCACACACAACTAAGACTGAACATGGCACCTTGAGCTGAGTGGCCGCAAGTTGCCGACGGGCAGCCGGATGGCGACTGGACTTGGAGCTGAGCTAGCTGTGCCCTCCACAACTAGGATTGAAGGACAACAACTTGGCTGTTCCCCTTCCCCAATTCCCGAACACTGTTCCCCTTTCCCAATTCCCCAATAAAATCTTTTTTAAAAAAATGAGTTTACAAAAGGAAGAGATAAAGTATAAGCGAAAATATTCCAAGGGTATATTACATAAGTAGGAATCTGAAGCAAAACTTAGTATGAGTAATAGTGCTTTCGTTCTTTTTTCTAGCTGAGGTTAGTTATTTTAATTAAATAGTTTTATTCTGAGAACTACCTTTTAGTTTTATAATTTTTACCATTATTGGTTTATCTTTATTATGTCTTTTGCTTCACTTAGGTTTCTTTTTAAAATTTGTTGCTTTTTAAAATAAGTACATGAGATTAAAAATTTTCCTCTAAGCACTGTTTTAGCTATAGCCCAGAGGTTCTAATAAGTATGTTTTCCATTTAAAAATATTTCTGGATTTTGTATAATATTGATTTACTCTTTGATAAGTGTTTTTAAAAGATATATACTTATTACTAGTTTTAAGATAGAGGGATTTTAATTTTTCTCATATTGTTTGTAATTTATAGTGCTATTGAACAATAATATCTCTACTTTGTGGAACTTACTGACGTTTGCCTAAAATACATTTACGTTTTGTCAATGTTCCAAGGTCATTTAAAAGGTTTATTCTTTGTTTTCAGAATAGTTTTGAAAGACACATAACAGTTTCATTTGATAAAATATGATATTTATAATTTCTAGACCAGAGGTTGGTAAACTTTTTATGTAAAAGGCCAGAGAGTAAATGTTTTAGGCTTTGCTGGTCATACAGTCTCTATTGCAACTACTCAACTCTGCTTTGTAGTATGAATACATGAACAAATGGATATGGTTGTGTTCCAGTAAATGTTTCTTTACTAGAACAATAGCAGGCAAAATTTGACCATTTGCTGAACACTATTCTAGAGTCCACTAGGTATAGTATAAAATCAGAGAGACATATTATGGCCTATAATATCGAATGTGTTCCTATTTCTCCTTACAACTCTTGCAGCTTTTTGTTTTATGACTCTTGATGATAATTTATTTGGTATACTAATATTCAAAACTTTTATATATCCTTTAAAAATTATCTTTTCACATTATTAGAATGTCCTTTTTGACTTGAGTTGAACCTTAAGTACTAGTTACATAAATATGGAGTTATTTTTATGTTTATCGCCTTAACAGTTCATTTAAAGTTTGAACTTTAAAATTTTTTTAGGTATATCCCTTCGATACAATTTGATAGCAGTTTCTCTTAATAGGTGAATGTAATCCATTTACATGAGTTGATATGGTGGGTATGTTTGTTTTACTCTATGGTATATAGTGCGTTTATATAGCTTTTGTGCAGAAAATAATTAACACAACAGGCCTGAGACTGCTACCCTTAGAAAGGCTTGCTTGCAAGATTAGCCCTTGGTTGGCATCTGGGAACATAGATTTTGAGATGGGACCTAGTACCTAAAGAACTTTCCTGACAGACATTTCACATGTGTTATTGTCACAATTCATTGCTGGGGTCCTGGAAGCTTACACCTGGTTTCTTCTGGGTTTCATCCCATGCACCTTGTCTCTTTGCTGATTTTGCCTTGAATCATTTCACTGCAGAAATCTTAGCTATGAGTATGACTATATGCTGAGCCCTCCTAGAGAATCAATGAACCTGGTGGTGGTCCTGGTTAACCTTGATAGAGCTTTATAGAAAACTTTTCTAGTAACAGGTCTGTTTTCTTTGCTGTTAAATGTATTTAAATTCTAATAATTAGGAAGGTTGCAGTTTGCTCTAATAGTTGTCCTTCCTAATAACATTATGTAATTTCTTAATCATGTATTTATTTATTTGGTATCAAGTAATTCATTATTATATGATAAAACCAATGGTTCCTTTCTTCTGATCTGTTCACTCCCAATTTTAGCTTTATTGACTTTTCTTAGTTTTTATCTTTTTACTGTTAAATATATAATACATCCATGATTCATTTTTTCGCTTCAAATGGTATACTTGGCTCCTATCTTTTAAAGATGAGAATATCAATATGCTTACAATCCATTCCCTTTGTTAGCAGTCCACCTTCCACTTTAGACCTATTCTTTCTAAAATTTCAAATGTAAAGACCTCTAAAAGGAGAATGCTAAAAATCATTTCAAACTGCTCACTTCTAGCTGGTCACTTGGATATAACTTTCTTGGAGGCCTTCTACCCTTACTTATATTCAGTAACTTACCTGGGGAGCTTCTGCTTAGAAATTCTTTCTCTAATAACCATGGATCTCCACCTTGTTCCAACGTGAAGATCAGTTCTGGTTTTGTAAAGCAGTACCCTGTAAATGGGAAATAATTTAGAACTTGAGTTAGCTGCACAGGTTTCACTCTTTCAGAATGTGAAGACATGTACAGCTTTAGAAGTGGCACATTGAGGTTGCTCACTAGAAATTATTTTGGGTTAAATTAAGTGACAACAAAAAACATTTTATTACACTCATAATGGATCACTCTCCTTAAATACCTAAATCATAAGCCTACATAACATTAAATTCTAAAGTGGTCAATTTCTGCATTTTGAACAAGAGGTTTCATAAGGACTTTCAAATCTGGTTATAATAGAGAAAAAGGAACTGATTTTCCCCTTCATATAAGATATCTAAAAAACCATACAAACTATATGAAATGGTTTTTATATTTTAGACAACAAGCAGTGCAGAAGGGATACTTCAGACTAGGAAAACAAATGAGGTACGCGTATGATTATCACAGCTTACTGCTCTGCGTTCTGCTCAGAGAGTTTCCGACCCACAGCATAAAAAGAGACCAAACCAGAGCCTAGCTGACATGTTAAGTAAGATGAGGTGACAGAATTGGATTTTTGTTTGTTTGTTTTTGAACGCTTATAAGAGTTTATCTGAGTCAAACTGACAACAATTGCAGGGAAGCAAAATCTCAACGATTGAGAAAATGCTCCCCAGAATTGGATTTTAAGGAAGCCATGATAACTAGAATTTACAGGATAAGAGATATACTGATACAGAGTCTTGGAGATCTGAAGAAAAGTCTTCTGAGTACTAACTTGTGCAAGCATGTAAGAAAAACACTGCAGGGGGCCGGCCGAGTGGCTCAGTTGGTTAAGAGCTCGCTCAAGAGTTTGAGCTCTGAGCAACAGCGGTTCGAGTCCAGCCCGAGCTGAGCAGC
>NW_017732521.1:221110-273682 GCF_001890085.2 Hipposideros armiger | reverse complement strand
TGGACGTTTCTGGATGATGGATTTGTTCAAACTGTCCAATTGCCGACAGTACACATTCGAATTGATTGTTTGGTTCCTTGGTAGGAGCTTGAAAAACATGACACCTTTAAAATCCCACCACACTGAGAGCATAACCTTCCTCTGATGAATGTCTGCTTTCCATGTTGTTTGAGGCAAATCATCACATCAGGACCAAGACTGTTTGCACACCACATTGTTGTAAAGAATCCACTTCTCATTACCAGTTATCAGTCGCTTCAAAAAAGGATTGTTTTCCTCACATTTAATGAGCATATTGCAGATATTTATACGTGCTGTCAAATGAACTCCTTTGAGTTCATGCGGAACCCAAATATCGAGCTTGCTTACATATCCCAGCTTCTTCAGGTGGTCATGAACACTTGCATGATGGATGTTCAATGTTTCTGCAATCTCTCATGTCGTGTAATGTGGGTTTGACTCCATCAATGCCTTTATTTTGTTGTCATCAACCTCAATGGGCCTCCCTGACTGAGGAGCGTCATAGAGATCAAAATCACCAGCACAGAATTTCATGAACCATTGTTGGCACTGACATTCTTATAGAGCATTGTCACCGTAAACTTTATGCAACTTTTCACAAGCTTGATGGGCATTCTTCCTTTTATGGAAGTAAACAGTAAAATATGGCGAAAATGTACAGTTTGGTCTTCCATCTTCAACTTGTAAAATTTCCAGAACTCAACCAAATTGCTCAATTTTGTTTTTTTAGAATGAAGCTAGAACTGTCAGCTGTCAAATGACATAGCAATAACATAGATGCAAATGACTCTAGTACTTCCAAAAATGAACCAATGCTATCTGTTGCAAACATGCGTCATGACTTTTCTGACAACCCAATAGATTGAAAACGGCAATTGGACTCGGAGCTGAGCTGCGCCCTCCACAACTAGATTGAAAGACAACAACTTGACCTGGATCTGATGGGTCCTAGAAAAAAACACACTGTTCCCCCAAAAAACACATTGTTCCCCAAAAAAGTTTTTTAAAAAAAGTTGAATTTTAAAAAAGAAGAAGAAAGAAAAACACTGCAGGTTAGGGAAGATCTGTGAAAGAGTAGGCTGAAAAATCACCAAAGCATGCACAGAAGTAGGATGTTTCTCTTCCCAGCAGCCAGGATAAAAAAACCCTCAAATTTATGACCAACTGGGGAGAATAACCAGAGGATATTTATTGCCTTAGTAAAGAAGCCAAGTTAGTCCAAGAGTAAAGTGAGCTCTGAATCCAACATAACAAAGCTTAAAGTAAGCCTTGAAAGGATTAGATTAATTCCAAATAATTTCATCCCAGAAAAGGCCCCCCAAAACTTAAAATAACATGACAAGACTACCACATACTAATGTAAAATTCATAACATCTAGAACCCAATAAAAAAATTTTTTTTAAATTGCTAGGAATGTATACAAGCAGGGATACATGACTCTTATCAAGGAGAAAAATCAATCAGTAGCAACAGAGTAACAAATGACACATATCAAATTAAGAATCAAAGCCATTAAAACAGCAAATATACTCCATATGCTTAAGACGAGAAAGATGAACATGATGAGGGGAAAAAAAAGGGAATTTACAAAAAAGTTCCAAACTGCAAAACTAAATATGAAAAACATCTGAAAGGAAGGATAAGGAAGGATAAACGGCATAAGACAGATTGAGACTTTAAGGCATTAACTATGATAAGTTAGAACTATAATAGAAAAAACCCACAGTGAATGAAGACTGGAAAATAATAAGCAGAGTTAACTATGACCTGTGGGATAACATCAAGTTATCTAACACATGTGCAATTAGCATTTCAGAAGAAATAAAGGAGGAAGAAAAACACATTTAAAGAAATAATGAGCAAATGTTCAAATTTTGATGAATTGTATAAACCCTCAGATTTAAGAAACTAAATGAATGCCAAGGAAAAGAAACATGAAGAAAAGTACATCAAGGCACATTATAACCAAATTGCTGAAAACCACTGATAAATAGAACATCTTAAGTAGACAGAAAAAGATACAATATGTACAGAGGAATAAGAATGAATGCCTCCTTCTGGTCAGAAATTATATGAGCCAGAAGACAATGAAGTGACAATTTTAAAGTACTGAAAGAAAGAAAAAAGTCAACCCAGAGGTCCATAGCAAATATAATACATTTTCTAACAAAAGCTGAAAGAATTTATCACCAACTGACATGTGTTACAGGAAAAGTTAAAAGAAATTCTTTAGACAGAAGAAAAATATTATCAGGTGGGAAAAGATTAATGGATTTACATGTAGAAATAAAGAGCACCATAACCTGGAAACATGAGGATCAAAATATCAGTTTGAACTCATGGGTACTTTATACTTTGGGTTATAAACCAACATTATGTTATTTTACTGCTCAAAGTGTTGCAGCTTTGGCTATTGTGAGCTCTTTAACTTCGGCTTCTCTGGTCTTTGACACACCCCCATGGTTTTTTGAGGATTTCCTTAGGTTCCTCCACACTCATCTTGTATAGTCCATGCTCTAGCCCTAGAATCAGCCATTTCTCCAAGGTACTTTGATTCCTTTCATTGGAAAACGATACCAGAAACTACTTCTAGATCTATTTAGACTTTCCATTTCTTTATAGTTTTGGATAATTATTTGTTTCTAGGAATTTGTCCATTTCATTAGGTTGTCCAATTTGTTGGTATACAATTGCTCATAGTATTCTCATAATTATTTTTATTTCTGTAGAATTGGTAGTACTGTTCCCACATTAATTTCTGATTTTATTGATTTGAGTATTCTTTTTTCTTATTCAATCTAGTTAACGATTCCAAAGTTTGTTTTCAAAGAAACAACTTTAGGTTTCATTGATTTTTTTTTTTAGTCTTGATTTTATTTCTCTTTTCTAACCTCTGTTATTTCCTTTCATCTAGGTTTAAGTTTAGTTTGTTCTTCTTTCTCTGGGTCCTTAAAGTGTAAAGTTAGGTTATTGATTTGAGATCTTCTTGTTTAATGTATGTATTTACAGCTACAAATTTCTTATTGTTACTTTCGCCACACCCTATAAGTTTTGGTATGTTATGTTTCCATTTTCATTCTCCAGGTATTTTCTAATTTTGCTTGCTATTTCTTGACTCATTGGTTAAGAGTGTGTTGTTCGTTTTCTATATTTGTGACATTTCATTTTCCCTTTTATTGACTTCTTAGTTTCATTAATTTGACTGGAAAACATAGTACATATTTCCTTAATCTTTTGAAATGTATTTAAGACATGTTTTGTAGTCTAGCCTAGAAAATGATCCATGTGCACATGAGACAAATTGTGTATTCTGCTGTAGTTTGGTGGAGTCTTCTATTTATCTGTTAGGTTTAGTTGGTTTATGGTGTTGCTCAAGTCTTATTTCCTTTATTTTTGTCTGGTTGTTCAATCCATTATTAAAAGAAAGTACTGAAGTGACTATGTATTATTGTAGAACTGTCTTATTTCTCCCTTCAACTCTGTCAATGTTTGCTTCATATATTTTGGGGCTCTGATGTTTGGTGCATATATGTTTATAATTATGTCTTCATGGTGAACTGACCCTTTTATCAATACATATTGTCTTTTTTATTGTCTCTTGTAACAGTTTCTGATTAAAGTCTATTTTGTCTGATATTAGTATAGCTACCCCTACTGTCTTTTGGTCACTGTTTGCACAGAATATCTTTTCCCCATCTTTCATTTTCAACATATTTGTGTCTTTAGATCTCAAATAAATCTCATAGAGAGCAGAGTTAGATCATGTTTTTTAAATGCATTCTGCTAATCTCTGCCTTTTGCCAGAATTTAATCCATTTACATTTAAAATAGTTACTGGCAAGGAATAATTTCCTTTGGCCATTTTGCTATTACTTTTCTGCTATTGATTTTTATGGCTTCTTTGACACCTAATTACCTCGAGTCCAACAGGTCTTCTCCAAGGCACATTGTATTGAAGCTGACAAAAATCAATGACAAAGAAAGAATTCTCAAGGCAACCAGGGGATAAAAAACAGTAACCTATAAGGAAAAGCCCATTACACTATCATCAGGATTTTCAGCAGAAACTCTACAAGCCAGGAGGGAGTAGAATCAAATATTCAAACTATCGAAAGAGAGAAATTATGAACCAAGAACAATATATCCAGCAAAGATATCCTGTGATATAAAGGAGAAATAAAGACCTTTCCAGAAATACAGAAGCTGAGGGAATTTTCTAACACATGTCCTGTATTACAGGAAATACTGAAGGAGGTTTATTTGACCTGACACACAAAAAAACAAAAGAATATAAAACCATGAGCAACATTACTAACAGACAGACTAAGGCAGGAAATGACAACCTCTACCCAAAATAGGGCACTATAAACGTAGACATAACATGAAGGGTAAAGAAGAAAAAAAATATTTTTAAAAAAAAGGAAAAAGAAAAAAAAGACAATTTGCTAACACAATGCAGAAATCAACTCACAGCATAAGTGGAGATAACTTGTGACAACAAAAACATAAAAGGGGAGAGAGTAAAGGTCTGAACCTGCAAAGGGGAATGGAGATAAGAAGCATGCTGAAGAAAAAGAACTACTATATATATGAAACTTTCTTTTACATAAACTTAATGGTAACCACTCAAAACACAATCCAGAACTGAGATATTTAACAAAATACAAGAAGAAACAGAGGGAAAAATCATAGAACAATCCCACACTAAAAGGACAGCAACAAAAAGGCAAAGAAAGAGTGGAGACACTGAAATACCAGAAAACAAAAGACAAAATGGATATAGGAAATCATCATAGATCAATAATCACCCTAAATGTAAATGGACTGAATTCACCAATAAAAAGTAGCAGATTGGATCAAAAAGCAAAACCCAATCATATGCTGCCTCAAAGAGACACATCTCAGCTACAAGGACAAATAGACTCAAACGGAAAGGGTAGAAATCGATACTCCAAGCAAATGGTATATTGAGAAAACCATATGTATCCATACTTACATCAGATGAAACAGAATTCAGGATAAAAAAGATAATGAGGCAAAGATGGACATTTCATAATAATAAAGGGGACAATACAAGAAGAAAACATAATGCTTATCAATACATATGACCCCAATCAGGGAGCACCAAAATATACAAAGCAACTACTAATAGAACTAAAGGGAGCAATGGACCAAAAGATAATATAGTAGGGGACCAAAATATATCACTGACAGCTATGGATAGAGCATCCAAACAGAACATCAATAAGGAATTATCAGCCTTAAATGACACATTAGGCCAAATGCACATAATTGACATTTACAGAGTCCTTCATCCTAGAACATCAGACTATGCATTCTTTTATAGTGTACATGGAACATTCTCAAGGATAGACCATATGCCATATGTTGGGGCAAAAAACTAGCCTTAGCAAATTTAAGAAGACTGATATCATACCAAGCATATTCCCTGATCACAAGGCTTTGAAACTGGATATCAACTGCAAAAAAATGTGGGAAAACCCACAAATATGTGGAGATTAAACAACATGCATTTAAAGAACAACTGGGTCAAAGAAGAAATAAGAGGACAGAACAAAGAATATATAGAAAGAAATGAGAATGAAAATACATCCTATCAAAATTATTGGGATGCAGCAAAAGCAGTAATAAGAGGGAAATCTATATCATTACAGGCCTATCTCAACAAACAAGAAAAAACCCCAGATAAACAACCTCACATTACACCTTAAAGAACTAGAAAAAGAAGAACAAATGAAACCCAAAGTCAGCAGGAGGAAGGAAATAATAAAAATCAGAGCACAACTAAAAGAAACAGAGAACAAAAAGGCAGTAGAAAAAAATTAATGCAACAAAGAGCTGGTTCTTTGAAAAGATTAATAAAGTTGAAAAACTGTTGGCTAGACTCACTAAGATAAAAAAAAAAAAGACACAAGGGGCTGGCCGAGTGGCTCAGTTGGTTAGGAGAGTGAGCTCTGAGCAACAGTGTCGCTGGTTGGATTCCCACATAGGCCAGTAAGCTTTGCCCAAGCTGAACTGCCACGGAGCTGCCAACAGGTGGCAGGATGGCTCAGCTGGTGAGAGCACGTGTTCCTAACAACAAGGTTGCTGGTCTGAGGCCTGCATGAGATGGTGGGCTACGCCTATCTGCAAGTAAGATTGAACACGGCACCTTGAGCAGAGCAGCCACAAGCTGCTGCCGGGCGGCCGGATGGTGACTGGACTTGAAGCTGAGCTATCTGTACCCTCCACAACTAAGATCGAAGGACAAAAACTTGGCTGTTCCCTTCCCCGATTCCCCAACGCTGTTCCCCTCCCTCAATTCCCCAAATAAAATCTTCTTTATAAAAAAAATCATATGATTATATCAATAGATGCAGAAAAAGCATCTGACCAGATATAACATCCATTTATGATTAAAACACTCAATTAAATGGGTATAGAAGGAAAATACCTTAATATAATAAAGGCCATATATGACAAACCCTCAGTTAATATCATAATTAATGGTGAAAAACTGAAGCCCTTCGCTCTACATTTAGGAACAAGACAGGAATGTTCCCAATCACCACCACTTTTCAACATAGTATTGGAGGTCCTAGCCAGAGACAGCAATCAGGTAAGAGAAAGAAATAAAAAGGCCTCCGAATTAGGAATGAAGATGTTAAATTGTCGCTTTTTGCAGAGGACATGATTCTTTATTTAGAAAACCCTAAAGACTCTGCCAAAAAGCTATTAGAAATAATAAACAAATACAGTAAAGTTGCTGGCTACAAAATCAATGTACAAAAATCAATTGCATTTCTACATAAACAATGAAATTTCACAAAAAGAAATGAAAAAAGCAATTCCTTTTGCAATTGCAACAAAAAGAATAAAATACCAAGGAATAAACAAAGATATGAAGGACCTATACACTGAAAACTATAAGACATTTTTAAAAGAAATTGAAGAAGACACAAAGAAATGGAAAGACATTCTGTGTTCATGGATTGGAAGAATCAACATAGTTAAAATGGCCATATCACCCAAAGCAATATACAGATTTAATGCAACTCCCATCAAAATCCCAATGGCATTTTTTAAAGAAATAGAACAAAAAAATCATCAGATTTGTATGGAGCTACAAAACACCCCAAAGAGCCAAAGCACTCTTAAGAAAAAAAAATAAAATAAGGCTGGAGATATCACATGCCCTGACTTCAGCTTGTATTACAGAACAACAATAATCAAAACAGCATGGTATTGGCAGAAAAACAGACACACAGACCAATGGAATAGAACTGAAAACCCAGAAATAAACCCACATAAGTAGGAACAGATAATTTTCGACAAAGGAGCCAAAAACTTATGTATAATGGAGAAAAAAAAGCCTCTTCAATAAGTGGTGCTGGGAAAATTGGAAAGCCACGTGCAGAAGAATGAAACTAGACTGCTATTTGTCACCATGTACCAAAATTAACTAAAAATGGATCTAAGACCAAAACATAAGACCTGAAACAATAAACTACATAGAAAAAAACACAGTTACTAACCTTATGGACCTTGAGTTCAAAGAGGATTTTATGAATTTGACCTCAAAGGCAAAAGAAGTAAAAGCTAAAGTAAATAAATAGGACTATATCAAACTAAAAAGCTTCTGCACAGCAAAAGAAACCATCAACAAAACAAAGAGGCAACCAACCAAATTGGAGAAGATATTTGCAAAGAAAGACTCAGATAAGGGGCTAATATCCAAAATATATAAAGAACTCATACAACTCAACAACCAAAAGACAAACAATCCAGTTTAAAAATGGGCATAGGATATGAACAGAAACTTCTCCCAAGAAGACATATAGGTGACCAACAGACATACGAAAAGATGTTCAACATCACTAATCATCAGAGAAATGCAAATCAAAACCACAATGAGATATTACCTCAAACCAATTAGAATGGCTATCATCAACAAGACAAATAATAAGTGTTGGAGAGCCTGTGGAGAAAAAAAACCCCTCATACACTGTTGGTGGGAATGCAGATTGGTGCAGTCGTTATGGAAGGCAGTGTGGACATTTCTAAAAAAAATTAACACTAGAATTACCATATGACCTAGTAATCCATGTCCTGGGTATATACCCCAAAATTATGAAAACATTTATCCGTAAAGATATATGTACTCTGATGTTCACTGCAGCATTATTTACAGTGGCCAAGACATGGAAACAATCAAAGTGCCTTCAAGAGATGACTGGATAAAGAAGATGTGGTACATATACACAATGGAATGCAACTCTGCCATAAGAAAAGATGAAATACTGCCATTGGCGACATCAAGGATGGATCTTGAGGTTTTTATGCTAAGTGAAATATGTCAGACAGAAAAGGTCGAGAACTATATGACTTCACTCATATGTGGGATATAAAACTGAAGGCAACATCAGTTGGTTAAGAGCTCGCTCAAGAGTGCAAGCTCTGAGCAACAGCGGTTTGATGCCCAGCCCGAGCTGAGCTGCCAACAGGTGGCAGGATGGCTCAGCTAAAAAAAATCAAAAACAAAAAACAAAACTGAAGGCAACAAAGGAACAAGATAAGCAAATAAAAAAACAAAAACTCATAGACACAGACAACAGTTTAGTGGTTACCAGAGGGTGAGGGGGGAGGTAGAAGGGGGTAAAGGGGGTCAAGTATATGGTAACAGAAGGAGAACTGACTCTGGGTGGTGAGCACACAATGCAATACATAGATGTTGCATTATACAAATGTGCACTTGAAACCTATGTCATTTTGTTGACCATTTCACCCCAATACATTTTTATCAAAAAATAAAAAATATATACTTACCAAACAACCACAAGCACACTCCTGGGCATTTATCTCAGAGAAATACTAATTTATGCTCAAAGAAAAACTTGAATATGAATGTTCATAGCAGCTTACTTAAAATAGCCAAAAATTACAAACAACCAAAATGTCCTTCAATAGGTGAATGGCTAAACAAATTATGACACATTCACACAATGGAATACCATGTAGTAATAAAAGAAATAAACTATTGATATACACTATAATTTGGATGGATCTCAAACTCAACACATCAAATACTGTATTATTCCATTTATATAATGCTCTTGAAATGGCAAAATCATCAGATGAAGGGCATGTTAGTAGTTGGCAGAGATTAGGGATGGTATGGGAGAGGGGATGGGTATGATTGTAAAATGGTAGCATGAGAGAAACCTTTGTAGTGATAGAATAGTTCTGTATCTTTACTGTGGTGGTGGTTACAGGAATCTCCACATGTGATAAAACGGCATAGAACTATTCACACACATTGTACCAATATTGATTTACAAATGGTGCTGAGACTATACTACAGTCATGTACAATATAACCATTGGGGAAAACTTGTGAAGAATACAATTGCGCTAATTCCTGTGAATCTATAATTATGTCATATAGAAAGTTCTTTTCATGAGTGGATGTAAAAACCAGAAACAATTTGAAAACATTTTCCTCTTGAAAAGGCAAGCCAGAGATGGAGAAAAATGGGTTTGCAAAATATTATTTGCTAAAGGTCTAGACTCCTTCAACTCCACACCACCACCTAAAACAAACAAACAAAACAACAAAAACTAAACCAAACAGAAAATGGATTAAAGATTTCATTAGACACTTCAGCAATGGAGATTATGAATGGTTAGAAAGCACATGAAAAGAGGTTCAACATTGTTAGTCACCAAGGAAATGCAAATTAAAACCTAATGAGATATAAGTAGACACCAACTATAGTGGTTAAAAATAACTAGATTTACCAAACCAAATGTTGGTAACCAAAGAGGAATGAGAACTGTCAGACATCACTTCTAGGCATGAGAAACAGTACAGTCAACTTTAAACATTTGGCAGCTCCTTATAAAATTACATATAAAGTTACCAGAAGACCTAGTGAGTTTACTCTCAGGTATTTACACAAGAAAAATGAAAACATAACGACACAAAGACTTGGCTATGCATGTTCACAGCAGCTTTATTCATAATAGCCCCAAACTAGAAAAAAACCCATGTGTCTATCAAATGAAAAGATAACAAATTGTGGTAAAAAGAATAAACTAGTGATACACACACACATGCATGAGTATCAAAAAAGCATTAAGCTAAATGAAAGAAGCCAGACAAAAGACAGTAAGTACAGTATTTGCCGGCGTATAAGACAACTTTTTGGCCCTGAAAAATATGCCTCCAAGTGGGGGGTCGTCTTTTATACACCAGGTACACTTCAGATAGACTGCCCATAGTGCTTGCCCCGTGCCATAGTGGCCTCCCGATGCCCGCCCACTTCATTCCACATACCGTTCAGGCATCAGCAGCGCTGCTGGGTGTATGCTCGGCTGTTATGCGATTTTGCTGTTATGCGATTTTACCACACTCGCAAAATCGCACACAGCCGACCATATAAACAAACTCTGTATTTTGAGTGGAAATGTTAGGGGGTCGTCTTATACGCCGAGTCGTCTTATACGCCGGCAAATACGGTATATACTTTATGATTCCATTTATGTAAAATTCGAGGAAAGGCAAAATTGTTGCAATAGAAAGCAGATCAGTGATTGCTAGAGGCCTGAAAGGTAAGGATGGAGGGAGGGAACTCACTGCAAAGGGCTACAAGGTATCTTTCTGGGAGGATGGAACTATTCCAAATCATGGTTTTGATGACGGTGAAACTCATTGACTTGTACACTGAAAAGTGCTGAATTTTATTTTCTGTTAAATGCCCCTCAACAAAAATGATTAACATTTAAAAATGAAAAACAGAATTGCATACTAGAGGCAGTCAGGTGGTCAGGTCTGCTCACCCACGGAGACGAGGTGGCTGTAGGTCTCCAGCATCACATCTCTGTAGAGGGCCCTCTGAGTTGAGTCCATCTGCTGCCACTCCTCCTTGGTGAGCTCCACAGACACGTCCTTGAAGGACACTGAGGCCTGTAATAGCACATTTCTAATCAATCTCAGGGCCCAGAATCAGGGACATAGAAAACAGTTTTGGAAACTAACTCAATATATTTACTGTCTATAGAGTTTTGTGTTGTTTTTTTAATGCTGTAAGAGATGACTATTATGGGCCTAACTCTTATACTTTGGGGATATGTGCACAATTAGTAAAAAAAAAAATTATTCTCATGCTCTGATTTAATTTATTTTTAAATTATACACACCTTTTGTCACTTAATATAATGAGAAAGCTTAGTACCTTATATTTTTAGGTAAAGTTAATAAAATAGAATTCCTGTATATATTTTCCATACACCATTGGATTATGCTGAGCACTCTGGAGAGTAAACATGCCCCAACCTGGAGTTCTCTGCTGGGGTAATGGGGAACCAATGAAGACAGACATGTATGAGGTGTGATCAAACAATATGGTGAGTGTTTAAATGAACAAAAATGTATTACAGTAAAAGACACATTGCCATTATTCCCCCTTAAAATACTCCCCCCCCCACTTCAAACACACTTATCCCATCATTCTTGCCACTTTCTGAAGCAGTTCTGGAAGTCCTCTTTCATGAGTGTCTTTAGTTGCTCTGTCATGGCTGCCTCAACGACCTGAATCATTTTGACTTTGGGGAAGAGCCAGAAGTCGCACGGTGCAAGATCTGGTGAATAAGGTGGATGAGGACACACTGTAATGTTTTTATTTGACAGAAATTGCTGTTTACCAGAAGCAATGTGTAACACAGAGCCTTTCCATTGTGATCACAAAATACGGTGAATACTGCTGCCAAGTGCCACCCAATGGGAAGGCAAGGATCTTCAATACAGGAAGCAACGTGTCGAACCTTAGTAACAGTGTGTGACAAGTTTCCACTTGTTCAGTGCAGTCAGTCGGGTATGAGCTATGGTTGAGACGTATGTTTTAAAGTGTGCCATAAATCATGAATCACGAACAACACATTAACATGAAATGGACAAACGGTTTCATCCTCCACCATGACAATGCTTCATGTCACACATTGCTTCTGGTATATGGTAATTTCTGTCAAATGAAAACATTACGGTGTATCCTCATCCACCTTATTCACCGAATCTGGCACTGTGCAACTGCTGGCTCTTCCCTAAAGTCAAAATGACCATGAAAGGTAAATGTTTTGAATCGATTCAGGACATCGAGGCAGCCATAACAGTGCAACTAAAGACACTCACAAAAGAGGACTTCCAAAACTGCCTCAGAAAGTGGCAAGAACAGTGGGATAAGTGTGTTCAAAGCAAGGGGGAGTATTTTGAGGGGGATTAATGGCGATGTGTCTTTTACTATAATAAACTTTTTAATTTAAACATTCACCGTATTAGGGCCGGCCAAGTGGCTCTGTTGGTTAGGAGTTCGCTCAAGATTGCAGGCTCTGAGCAACAGGGTCGCCGGTTCAATTTCCGGCCGAAGCTGAGCTGCCACTGAGCTGCCAACAGGTGGCAGGATGGCTCAGCTAAAAAAAATTAAAAATAAAAATAAACATTCACCATATTTTTTTATCACACCTCGTAAGCCCAGGAGGTATTACACACCACCAGATTTATGTTTCTGGAGCAATGCTCTAGAACATGTTTTCTTCATTTTGGCAATACTAACACTGTAGACCAGATAACACTATTTTGGAGTAACACTGCCCTGTGTATTTTAGGATGTTCATCAGTAACCCTGTCTTCTACTGATTAGATGCAAGTAGCATCCCCAGTTGTGACAATCAAAAATATCTCTACACAGTTTCCTCAAAATATTAACAATAAAACTACCATATGACCCAGCAATATCACTTTTGGGTATTTATCTGAAGAAAAGGAAAACACTAATTTGAAAAGATACATGTACCCCTATGTTCATGGCAGCATTGTTTACAATAGCTAAGATATGGAAGCAACCTCAGTGTCCACTGATAGATGAATGGATAAAAAAAGATATGGAATACACATACAACATAACACACACACACACACACACACACACACACACACACACGCACACGCGCGCACACACACACACACACACACTCTGGAATATTACTCAGTCATAAAAAAGAATAAAATCTTGCCATCTGTGACAACATGGATGGACCTAGAGGATACTATGCTAAGTGAAATAAGTTAGATAGAGTATGACAAATACTGTATGATTTCACTTACATGTAGAATCTAAGAAACAAACAAATGAACAAACAGAACAAAACAGAAACAGACTCATAGATAAAGAAAACAAACTGGTGGCTACCAGAGGGGAGGGGACGGTGGGTGAAATGGGTGAAGGGGATTAAGAGGTACAAACTTGCAGTTATAAAATAAGTAAGTCATGGATGTAATGTACTGCATAGGGAATAACATAACTATATTTTTTATAGTGACATGGTAATTAGGTTTATCATGATTATCGTTTCATAATGTATAAAAATATTGAATCGCTATGTTGTATACCTGAGACTAATATAATATTATATTTCAATTATAACTCAATAAAAAATAAATCTCCAAACACTGCCAAATGTCTCCTGGGAAGCAAAATCGACCCTACTTAGGAACCATTGCTCTGTATGAACAGACAATTTCTTAAGCAGCAAAAAAAACCCAAATCAAAAGATTATGTAGGGACGGCCGGCCGGGTAGCTCAGTTGGTTAGAGGGCGTGCTCTGAACAACTAGGTTGCCGGTTTGATTCCAGCATGAGATGGTGGTCTGTGCCTCCCCTAACTAGACTGAAACTGGCAACTGGACTTGGAGCTGATGGGTCCTGGAAAAACACACTGTTCCCCAATAAATTTAAAAAAAAAAAGAGAGAGAGAGATGACCTATATTACGGCAATGCAACAAAAATAAAGAATGGGAAACCAATCCTTATAGGAAACAAAATCCAGTCATTATTTTCTTGTGCAGTTACACAGAGAGATGCTGTACAAACAACTGGGTAGAGGCTGATGCCATACACAGACTGGAAGAACTAAGCGAGTCCAATTTTTGGTCTCAGTCAGGCAGACGTTCTTCATACACACTTAAAACACCTGTGGAACTATTTATTTCCATATGTGATAGAATTATTTCACTGTTGGTTGCATGAATTTGGAACAAAGAAGGAAAGTCTAAAATGAAAATAAGGATTTAGGAGAAATTAGTCATCAAGATGGTAACTGAAGTCACCAGAGAAAGAGCTGGCTCAGAAAGGACATAGAAACCAAGGAGAGAAAAGAACCAAGTATACAATTCAAGGGAATTACAAAATTTAAGAGGTAGGTAGAAAAAGAATAGGCCATAAAAGCTGAGAAAGAATTTCTAAATGATGGAAAGAGAAATCAGAAAGATTAGAATATTAGAAATTAAAAGAGAGAATTACAAGCATACATGATTCCTCTAGTTCAAGGGAACTGACTGAGCACACACATTTAGGTAAACACACTTAGGTAAAACAGAGAACCTACTATAAATGTATGACAAAAGAGGAATACAGGCCCTGCCGAATGGCGCATTGGTTAAGAGTTGGCTTGGGACGCCAGCTCTGAGCAGCAGGGCCCCGGTTCAGATCCCACATGCAGGCCAGTGACGCTGTGCCCTCTACAGCTAAGATGGTGAACAACAGCTCAACCTGGAGCTGGGCAGCCGTGAGTCGCTGGCGATGGCATAGGCTGCAGTGGGGCTGGCTGGCAGTTAGCATGCACTTTGGTGAGCTGCCGTCCAATAGCCGGCGAGCGACTGCCTCACCCGGGAAGAGCGCAATGATAATACCAACATGGGCCAGTGAAGCAACGTCCTCCACAACTAGACTGAAGAACAAAAGGACAGCAACTTGTCTGTTCCCATTCCCCGATTCCCCAATGCTGTTCCCCTCCCCCAATTCCCCAATAAAATCTTTAAAAAAAAAAAAAAAAGAGGAATACAAAGAAATGTCCCAGCAGAAGGCCCCAGTATTTGAACAAATTCTGGAAGATAGAGGGTAAGATAGTATTAGATAACAAAAGCTGGGCAATGTTGCCCACAAACAAATACAAACATCGAACTGGACAGAAGGAGCAGGGCACTGATGACAGCCCAGAAGGAAATCCAAGCTTAACTGAACAAGCCCTACAACAAAGTGTGTAGTGGGAAGAGTAATTAGCAGAGTACATTTCCTATCTGAATACAGGTGACATCTCAAATGAGTGAAAAAAGGCTGGACATAAATATCATAGGGATAACTAGGTGGCCATCTGGGAAAAGAGAGTTAGATCTAAACCTCACACCACAGTACAGGATAAAATTAAAATTTATTCAAGGTCTAAATGTAAAAAATAAAATCAATCACATCCTAGAAGACTACACAGAACACATCTGTTACAATGTTAGAGTGGGAAAATGCTCAGCTATGACAAAATCCAGGAATCATAAAAGAAGAAAACTGCTAAATTTGACAACATAAAAATCAAATGTCTTTATGGCAAAAAAAGAAAAGAAAAGAAATCCTGAGCAAGACAAAAATATAAAAACTGTAGGAAAATTGTACAATTTATATCATGGAAAAAGGTTATAAAATGCACTGGATACATTAATTAAAATCAGCACATCAATGGAAAAATCAGTGAAGGATAAACAGTTCAACAAAAAAGAAATATGAGTTACAAACAAAAAAAGACGTTCCACGTCACTCGTGAGAAAAGCTTATAAAACTAAACCAAGGTATCATTTTTTAAATCACATTGGTTTAAGAATTCAAAAAGCTTGACAGCATGCTCTTATTTGCAAGGTTGTGAGAAAGAAACTGGCACTCTGAAATTGTTGGCCTTACTTTATTTTTTATTTTTTTATATTAGTTTCAGGTATATAAAACAACATAACGATTAGACATTTATGCTCCTCGCAAAGTGTATTGATCCTACTTTACATTAAATGCAGACTCTAGGCACTTCAAAAAAACGGTTAACACGCTTATGGTCACCATTTCTTTCTAGGATAATGGAAATAGACTCCTATATTGTTCCTGCTTCCACCACTGCCCCATTAGAGTCTATCTTCAACAGCAGACAGAGTTATTCTTTTAAACTGTAAGTCAAAACTATCCTTTTGACTCAAATGGATAAAAAACAAAACCTTCAAAAACCCTCCATATCACCACCTAATTAAATGAAGACAGCTTCTGTGTTCATGAATTGGAAGACTCAATATGACCAAGATCTCCAAACTGACCTATACTATACATTCTATGGATTCAGTGCAATCGAAATTAAAATCTCAGCAAGCTTTTGAGATAGATTATTTTTTAAAGCTTTCTATAAAGATGCAAAGGACCTAGAATATCCAAAACAATTTTTAAGAAGAACAAAGTTAGAAAGTTCGCATTACTTGATTTCAAGACTTACTGTAAAGAGATACTCATCAAGACCATGTGGTATTAGCAAAAGGATTAATATAGATTATCAAAAGTGAACAGATTCTAGAAACAGATCCATATGCTAACTGATTTCCCACAGAGGTGCCAAGGCAATTCAATGTAGAAAGTATGTTCTTGTCACGAGATGGTGCTCCCAGGTGGGTATGCAAAGGTAGAGGGCATAAATGTGGCAAATGTATGTTCCTATACTCCCAATATTTAGAGTCCAGTACCAGCACAAAATATCAAGACTCTGAAACCCTGAAATTCTAGGTTTCAGACTGAGCCACCTGGAACATATTTTGTCTTTTACTGATTAGCAGCCTTTACAACAAAATAAAATTTGAAACCTGATCAAACAAAAGGAAGTTACTGATATAACAGATAAAGACCTTGGATTCCTAACACAATACAATACTATCAATGAGCTTATAAAAATACATTTAAAAACAAAATAGAAATGAATAATTTTCTATGTAAATGTAATGATAATAAGTTATAATAAGACAAACACAAATACAAATCTAGTATAGATTTACCACTAATAAATTAATTTAATAATCAAAATGTTCATGCAGCAAGTCCTCACAAGGTCCAAATTTATAGGTGAGTTTCACAGAATCTACACATAACACAACTTTCCTTTTATGAGTGCCCCATTTCCTTTTATGAGACTATGACCACAATTGGACAGAGAAACAAGAAAGTATAGTCTAAAACTTGTGACTAGTAGATGAATAAATTCTGGAGATCTAATATACAACACAGTAATTATAGTCAACAATACTACATTATACTTGTAAATGTTAAAGTTGCTAAGAGACTAATTAGTAACTGTCCTCAACACGTGGAAAAATATAATTATGTGACATGATAAAGATGTTAGCAAATGCTAGTGTAATAATCATACTGCAATAGACAAACGTATCAACCCAACACATCGTACACCTTAAACTTACACAATGTCATATGTCAATTGTATCTTAATAAAAAAGTAGTCCAGGGCCGGCCGAGTGGCGCGATGGTTAAGAACTGGCTTGGGATGCCAGAGGGCCCCGGTTCGGATCCCACATATGAGGGCCAGTGACAATGCCCTCCACAGCTAAGATGCTGAACAACAGCTCAACCTGGAGCTGGATTGCCGTGAGTCACCAGCGACGGCGTAGGCTGCAGCCGCTGTGGCAGTGGGTTGCCATGGGCTACCGTGTGTAGCCAGCAGCCAGCGTGAGCAGCCAGCAGCTGCAGTGAGCGGCCGTCCAGAAGCCGGCAACTGATCTGCCTCAGAAGAGCGCAATGATGGTGCCAACTTGGGCCAGTGAAGCAACGTCCTCCACAACTAGATTGAAGAACAAAACGACAGCAACTTGTCTGTTTCCCTTCCCCCAATTCCCCAGCACTGTTCCCATCCCCCCAATTCCCCAATAAAAATCTTAAAAAAAAAAAAAGTAGTCCAATCCAACTTATGGATACAGAAAAAAAATCCTAAATATAGTATAGCAAAAAACCCTAGGAAAACCTGTAAAAAAGCAACTTAATCACTCTATTAGCAACTAGGGTCTATACAGAAATTCAAGTTAATATTAGAAAACCCATTATATTGTTTACAATATTTATAAAGGAAATAAACTATAGCTTTATTTCAATAGATACACAAAACGATATTCAATATAATTCAGTGCACATTCATGACCAATGTGAAATCTTAGCAAAATAGCACCTGAAGGGAACCTACTTACCCTGACAAAAGCTACCTACCAAGAGCTGACAGCAAACATCACAGTTAATGGTAAAATGGTGTCTATTTTCCCTCAAGACTGATTTGATCTATTTCTATTTCTCTTTTCCCAGGTAATGCATGGACCCTTGGCAACCTCATGAATCCATTAGAATATAAAGAGGGGAGTGAATAAAGAGCTCACCTGAGGTGTGTCCATTTTCTGTGGCTCTTGGGAGAGTGTAGAGAACTGGGGGTCAGCTGAGGGAACAGAAAGAAGACAGGGGTCACAAGATTTGGGCTGCCTTTTGGCTTCTAGAGTCACCTCCCCAAATGTCATACTCTAGTTGACGATCAACTTCCCTGTGAGGCACAGGCATAAGAAGGATAACCACCAGGTAGCACCACCTTTGTGTGACTCTGAAATGACCGTGGGGCTCAAATCGGCAGCTTTTTCCTGAGTGGACATAAACTTTTCTTGATTAACAATAATGCATGTGTCCTTTTGAATAACACAAAGAAATAAATACAGAGGATTAGTTGAATTCAATTACACCAAAGGATAGGACAGTATTCTTTCATTAAGATTAACTCAGCAGGAAAATACTCAGTATGCAGATTTTATCTATTTTTCTCAGTACATTATTTACCCCTGATATAGACAATCCACAGAAAGCCTAATGAAAGAGATGGAATGCTTTAAGACAGGAATTTTTCATTGTTTGCTTCAGCTTCAATGTAGTATTTCTCAAAAGGCCCTTTTGATACAATGCGTTTGGTGACTTACCTGTGGGAGAGAGAAATGTTTTCCTCTTGACTATGTCATAAACAAACTGAATTTCCCTGGACAAGTCATGAACCTTTCAGGATCAATGTCTTTAAAACCTTCAAGAGAGTCAGAAATTGATGGTCTTGGAAAACTCTTCCTGTATCATGATTCTGGGATCCTGTGAGGTCTGGATAATGTCAGTACTGTCACATGTGATGAACATGGGTGACAGCAGCACAGCATCTGTAAAGAATGGGGGCTGTTCAGGGACAGTGCAGGCAGAATTTCCCCCTGTCTAATTGCCCCTTATCCCCAGACCTCGTTCTCACAAGCTCTCCAATGAAGTGGCTTATCCTGAGTGATCCACGCCTGGGCCATCCCAGTTCACCTCACTGAAGGCTGGCCCCAACCTCTTCCCTCACCAGTCACACAGTGTGGTGGCTTCTGGAGGTGGCATCATCACCAAGACTCACTCATTCTGGGCAGGGGGATTAAGAACTGCTTCTAACCTTGCAAATCTGGGCTCTGCTCCCTTCTGAGCTCTTCTGCCTCTGCTCTGAAGCTCTGCAGAAAGGTCTAAGGTCAGAGGGGTGCTCTCTTCCAAGTTAAACTCCTGTTCACAGAGGTCCTACTTTCTACAAGGGTTTCTTTGTTTCAAGGGAACTGGGACATAACCTGAGAAACAAATTCATTTCAGAGGCAAAACCCTGACTCTTAGAATTCATTATAATATCAGATTTAAGACAGATATTAAGTGCAGAAGGGGCCGGAAACCTCTCTCTGACCCATGGGATCTGAAGAGACACTAGAAACCCCAAAATACATTTGACATATGGTAGGATTCCACCTATATTTGTTTTCCCTTATATCTTTGGGTTTTCAGGGACAGGTCACTTTGCTAAGAGCCTGTGAAGACTGCAGTGTTGGTTTTAGAGAGGTGTGATATCTAAACAAAGCCTGAGAAGTTCCAGTCAAGATGGCAGAGTAGGTAAACACTGTGCTTGCCTCCTCTCATGACCACATCAAAATTACAACTAAACTACAGAACCACCACCATTGAGAATTACCTAAAGTCTAGCTGAACAGAAGTCTCACAACTAAGGACATAGAGAAGAAGCCACCTTGAGACTTGTAGGAAGGACAGAGATGCAGAAGAAGCTGGTCCCACACACACGTCTGACAGTGAGATATCTTAGCTACGGAGGTCCCCCCAGAGGAGGGAGGGGTTCCAACCCCACCTCCAGGGTTCTAGTGCCAGGAAAAGCACCCACAACTTCTCGCTGTGAAAACCAGTGAAGATTGTGGCTGAGTGAGACAAGGGCAGCTGCAGTCGCAGATGCTCCTCTTAAAGGGCCCACACATGGACTTGCTCACTGATGGACTCACTCACTCTGAGCTCCAGTGCCGGGGCAGCAACTAGAAAGGTGCCAGGGACATACAGGGGGGAATTGAATTGTCTGGCTTCAGGACAAGGGATGGAGGAGTAGCTTTCTCTCAAGCAGATGAGCTGGCAGAGTCCATTGTTGCTTTGTTGAGTCCTCCCCCCTCCCTGCTTGCAGAGGCAGGCAACCACCATAACTGAATCTCCATCAACATGGCTAACACTGTTCACCCCACCCTGGTAATTCTGAGACCCCCGTCCCATCCAATTTGCAGATCTACTCAAGTGGCTTCCAGTGACTTTTCCATACAAATGGTCTGTCTTGGTGCATGCTGCACTTTCCTAAAATCTCTCAAATGTTCACAAAACCCAAACAAGCAGCATCTACCCTTGGCATGCTCCACACCTCTGGCTGAGCAGTCCAGCCCAGCACTAGCAGCAGCCAGCTTTGGTTCATGGCTTAGTCTCTCTCAGGCACCTCCAAGCCCAGCGTTGGTGGCTGCCACCTGCACACTGCTTTGCGGTTCATGCCAGGTGACCCCAGAAAGGGCGCAGGCTGCAGCTGAACTTGGCCTGCGGTGGGGCCCCTCACAGGAGGCTGTATGGCCAGCACTCCTGGTGGCCAGCTTCAGACCAAGCCAGTACACCACCCACCGGCCTCTGCAGGCAACACACCCAAAGGGCAGATTGGGCAGGCACCAGAGCTGTGCTAAGGTGAAGCCTGCTCTGTAGTGTCAACCCCTGCACCATAGCTCCTCCACTGTAGTCATGGCCAGTCCTCACACCTAATCAGCCTGAGGGTCAATCCCTCCCATTGACATGAAAACAGAAAACAAGGCTCAGCTACAACAGGAGGGCACACACAACCCACACAAGGGACACACCTGGAGCACCCGGCTCAGGTGACCAGGGAGACTGTACCACTGGGCTCCACAGGACACCTACTACATAAAGACACTCTACTCAGACTGGGAGACATAGCAGCCCTACCTAATACATAGGAACAAACACAGGGAGGCAGGCAAAATGGGGAGACAAAGAAACATGTCCCAAATGAAAGAACAGAACAAAGCTCCAGGAAAAGAACTAAACAAAATGGAGACAAGCAATCTACCAGACACAGAGTTCAAAACACTGGTTAAGGATGCTCAATGAACTTAGGAGAAGAGTAGGTGAACTCAGTGAGAACTTTAACAAGGAAATAGGAAATATAAAAATGGAGAGAAAAAACATAAAAAAGAGCCATTCAGAAATGAAAAATACAGTAACTAAAATAAAGAATACATTACAGGGAATCAATAGATTACATGAAGCAGAGAATCAAATCAGTGATTTAAAAGATAAAGTAGGGTGACCGGTTGGCTCAGTTGGTTAGAGCGTCATGCTGATAACACCAAGATTGCCAGTTCGATCCCGGCATGGGCCACTGTGAGTTGCACCCTCCTTAAAAGCGTCAACTATGCCATTGTAGCATGAAAGCAATGTGTAACCAATGACCATGGCTGTTCCCCAATAAAGTTTTTATAAAAAGAAGATAAAGTAGCAGAAAACACTCAATCAGAACAGCAAAAAGGAAAAATAATCCAAAAAATGAGGATAGTTTATGGGGCCTCTGGGACAACATCAGGTATACCAACATTCACATCATAGGGGTACCAGAAGGAGGAGAGAGAAAGAAATTGAATACCTTTTTGAAGAAATAATGATTGAAAACTTCCCTAAGTGGCAAAGGAAATAAATATATACAAGCCCAGGAAGTGCAGATTCCCAAACAAGATGAACCCAAAGAAGCCAACACCAAGACACATCATAATTAAAACGCCAAAGGTTAAAGACAAAGAATCTTAAAAGAAGCAAGAGATAAGCAGTTTTTTACCTACAAGGCAGCTCCCTTAAGACTGGCAGCTGATTTCTCAACAGAAACTTAGCAGGCCAGAAGGTATTGGCAGGAAATATTCAAAGTGATGAAAAGCAAGGACCTACAACCAGGCTCTACCCAGCAAAGTTATCATTCAGAATTGAAGGAGAGATCAAGAGCTTCCCAGACAAGAATGAGCTAAAGGAGTTCATCATCACCAAACCAGTATTACAAGAAATGTTAGAGGGACTTCTTTAAGAAGAAGAAGAAAAAAGATCAAAAGTATGTATAACAAAATGGCAATAACTACATACCTTTCAACAATTTCTTTATATGTAAGTGGATTAAATGCTCGAATCAAGATAGGATGGCTGAATGGGTAAAACAAAACCCTTAGATATGCTGCCTACCAGATACTTACTTCATATCAAAAAAGACACAGACTGAAAGTAAAGGGATGGAAAACGATATTTCATGAAAATGGAGATTAAAAAAAAAAATCTGGAGTAACAATACTTAGACAAAATACTTTGAAACAAAGGCTATAACAAGAAACAAAAAAGGGCACAGTAATCCCATTTCAGGGTATTTATCTGAAGAAATCCAAAATGCTACCTCTCAAAGGGACATGTGCATCCATATGTTCATTGCAGCACTGTTTACAATGGCCAAGAAATGGAGGCATACTGGGTGTCCACAAATGGATGAACGGATAAAAGCGAGGTGGAACATATACACAACGGAATATTACTCAGTCACAAAAAAGAATGAAATCTTGCCATCTGCAACAACATTGATGGACCTAGAAGGTATTGTGCTGAGTGGAGTAAGTCAGAAAGACAAAGACAAATGCCATATGATTTCACTTACATGTGGAATCTCAAGGACAAAATAAACAAACAAAACAAACAGTCTTATAGATACAGAAAACATTTTGATGGTTGTCAGCTGGGAGGGGGGTTGGGAAGTGGGTGAAAAAGGGAAAGGGATTAAAAAGTACGAATTGGTAGTTACAAAATGGTCATGCGTAAAGTATAGCATTAAGGAATATAATCAATAATATTGTAATAACTATGTAGGATGTCAGATGGGTACTAGATTTGTTAGGGTGATCACTTCATAAGTTATATAAATGTCTACTCACTATGTTGCACACCTGAAATTAATATACTGGGGGGTGCCAAAAATGTATACAAGTGGACAGTTAGATCAACGTTGCTCAAGCAGTAGTTTGCTGTAATAAGGAGTGTCTGGACACTGATGGTCACCACTTTGAGCACCTCTTGTAATTGCAGAAGTCAAATGTGACTTGCATTCATCTTTTGTTATCGGTGTATATTGAGTATTACAATTTTAATACAGTGTTCCTTTCTTAAAATGCGTATACATTTTTTTGGCACCCTCTGTATTATATGTCAACTAATTGAAAAATAAGACAATTATTTAAAAAGCAAATAAACAAAGTCTGAGATTGTAAGTACCTCATTTTATTGTGCTCCACAGATGTTGCGTTTTTCATAAATTGAAGGTGAGATCCTCCACCTGCGTTTTATTGCTGTGATCTGGAACCAACCCGCAATATCTCCAAGATATATGTCTATAAAGCACAGCATCCCTTGAATCAGAGCTCATGACTTGAGCACACCGCTCCACCAACCTGAGCCTCGGTTTTTGTTAAAGTGTTTGTGAGGTTACATTAAGCCATTCAATATAAAGAACAGAGCATAGTGTCTTTCAAACAGAATAGCCCTTGTCACTTATTCAATGCTTCCCACTTGCCTGAATATTTTTCAAGTGATGCCTTAGATCTAAGTTTCAAAACCACCATGAAACAGTCATTAATATCCTAATTTTCAGATGAGAAAACAGACTCTTAACCAGGTTCCTTCTGTCGCCCCGGCCTACAGATGACAGAGCTGGAATTTACAAATACCAAGTTTTTTTTTTTTGCTCTAGAGATCGGGCTCCCACCGCAGACTCACTTGCCGACATTATAAACGCGCTTTCCCGTCCGTCATCAGCACGGGCTTTTCTTAGGTCCCGCGGCAGGCGGGGCCGGACACAAGGTTCCTGCACCCCGGCCCGCACCGAGCACCTGCTCCTGGGGGTTCAGCCTCACCTGCGACCAGGGAGCTCGAGGGCCGGGGTAGCCCCCACACCTTTCCGTGCCTCCCCGAGGGCCGAGGACCCTTTGGCACATACACCAGGCGCTAGGGGAGAGGAGCGGTCCCAAGGACTGCCCTCTCCCAACCCTAGGCATAAGCGCACCCCTCTCAACTCGGCCCCGCGCTCTCACCCCAAATGCGCGCCCTTTGCCTTCCGAAGAGGCGTACAAGTTGCCAAACAGCTTCCCAGGAGTAGAATAAGGAGATGGAATTATAGCTGCACTTGCGCAGAAGCAGCCCAGAATTCCCTTCCCAGAGTGCCGTGCGGTGAGCGACACACATGGAAGACTACATTTCCCATAGACCTCCGCGTCCACTCCTGAAGTTATTAAGGCCTTTCTGCATTTTGGAAGCGGAGAATAATTTTTTAAAAAGTCTCCTGCCCAGGTTCCTTCAGACTCGGAGGAGGTTAAGGTTTAAACTTGAACTCTTATGGCAAATGCAAAGGTGGCCCTCTAGTGGCTCCCGACTGAAACAACAGCGTTTTCCCTGCCATAAGTAATTTGGAGAAAATTGGGGAAATTTGAATTTAGATTGGACATTGAAAATATTAAGTGGCCGGATGGCTCAGTGTGCAACAAGGTTGTCGATTGGACTCCTGCATGGGATGGTGGACTATGCTCCACCCACCCCCACCCCCACACACACTAGATTGAAAGCGACCACTGGACTTGGAGCTGAGCTTGCGCCCTCCACAACTAAGATTGAAGGACAACTTGACTTGGAGCTGATGGGTCCTGGAAAAACACAATGTTCCCCTTCCCCAATTCCCCAATAAAATCTTTAAAAACAATCAAAACCCAAACTACTGATACACTTAATTTGGAAGTATGTTAAGAGCATTATGCTGATTTTAAAAAAGCCAATCTCAAAGAATCATACATTTCTCCAAGTGACAAAATTATAAAGATGAAAAAGATCAGTGGTTTGCCAGAGGTTGGGGGCAGGGATGTCAAAGAGTGTGACTGCAAGAGGAGTAGCAAGCAAGAGTTATTTAGTAATGATATAACAGCTCTGCGTCTTGATTCTGGCGGTGGTCATATTATATTTGTGATAAAAATGTCACAGGTCTATCCACAAAAACATTTTTCAAAAATGAGTGCATGAAAAAACTGGTAAGGCCTGTAACCTAGTTAACTGTATTAATCAATGCCAATTTTAAGGTTTGATAATATAGTGTTATTAAGGATGTTACCATTGAGGGAAGCAGGGTGATGGGTTCACTAGGACCTTCTGTACTATTTTTGCAACTTACAGGCAATTTTTGCTTTACAAGGGAGTATAGGATTGTAAAAATTATTCTGCAAGCTGAAACTGCAAAACATTCTTAATAATCAATAATAAGAAAAATTAAAATTGTTCTGTGATCTTTACATTTTTTGGTTCAAAACATTATCACTCTTACTGATTATAAATGTATAGGGAAATAAAAAATAGTACAACCAAAGGCATGCATCCTCACTTCCTGCTTTCAATTTATATTTTAATTTTGACTTTTTAAAAAGTCTTTTTATGCTGACCTGTATAATATTTGTACCTTTTTCAGATCCTGTAACACCAGGCTTTTCGATGATATGATTATGGGAATTTATTCATTTCTCATACTGGCATTGGGATTTGGGGGAACTTACTGCTACTTCTGGTGCATATTTACATCTTTTTGATATGTCCCCAACAAAAGAAGCCCAAGGACTTGATTTCCCATCACGTGTCTGTTACTTATAATGCCACTTTTCAGCAATGTCTTTCCCTTGACAGTAAAATCTTTTGGTATTAAAAATCTTTTAAATTATACTGGGTATAAAGTATTTGAATTTTTATACAGAGTATCTCAGGGACTTTCATTTTGTACAACATGTTTCCTTAAGCATGGTCCAGGCCCATACCATCAGCCCCAGCAAATCCAGGTGGACATGGCTGATAGACAGAATGCACACAAACAGTATGGCATTTCTTCTTTCATTCTGGGTCATCAACAGTTCCTTCTATGTCAGGATTGTGCCATTCACCGACACTATCAAATGTCGTTATCACCAAAAATTTTTCAGTAAAAATGTGTTTAGCTGCAGCACACAGAAAATATAATGACATTCATGAATATGAGCGTTATCACAATTCAGGACTTAATTTTTCTCATTTTCATGAGTTGGTCCAGAGGCTGCTTTGTGATTTTCCTTTACAGACACAGGAAAAATATTGAACATCTTCACAGCAATAACTTTTCACCTAGAGCCTCTCATGAAATCAGAACTATTAGAACTGTTTCACTCTTTATGATCTCTTCCTTTATCTTTTATTTAAGCAACTCATGCTCTACAGCCTTTACTTAAGTACAGTGAAGAAAAAGTATCAGTTGTTGAAGATTATTTTGAATATTTTATTCATGTTACCGTTTTGTGTCCATTTTTGCTTATTGGTAGAGGAAAATTGTATTTGGAGTCCAAACTATCTTTATGAAGCAGAGAAAGTAATTTCATCCCAAAGACATGTCAAAGCAAACTTTCACCTAGATTCTTCTTCCAAAACCAACATTCTGGGAAGAGTTGGTATTTAGAAGAAATAGGATTTTGTTTTCAAAAATAAGATATTTTTCAGTCCACAGCATGACATATTGTTGCGGGGAACCCAGACAAACACACACAGGACACCAAGGCATGGGAAGCAACTTTTACTAATGTCGGCACTGGCTCAGCGGATTCACGTCCAGAGGCTAAGCTCTGACCCAGGCGGGACTCAGGGCTATATACCCTAAGGTTTCCGGGTTCCTTATTAGGACATACAGCCTTGTGCCAGTTCCTGACTGGCTCTCAGGTGTGGTAGGAATTTGGAAATGTTAAACGCGGAAGTCTTGCTGACCATACAGTTCAGGAATGTCTTTGTCTGAAGCCCTCACAAAATCCTCAGTGACCACATGGTCTGGGAAGGTCTTTGTCTAGGGCCCATTGCCACAATACAACCTAAAAATCTTCACCCTCAATAAAGACGATCATATTATATACATTATTTTTAATACAGGTTTGTATTTATATACATAATCACTTAATATACATGTATGTATAGAGATAAAAAATTTTTAAATATCAGATGTCATGATGGACTTCGCAACTAATCACTCAATAGCTTTTTTTTCCTCACCTTATTTCTATGTATTCAATATGAAAAAACATTTTAGAAGGAAATTAGGCCCTCAAGCAGGTGGAGCATAACTCCCATTCCTTAAATGTGGGCATAATGACTTCTTACCAAAGAGCCCAGTATGGGGGGGAGAGGAGGGCAGGGAAAATGGCTTTATTATGGAGGAAGCTGAAAAACACTATCTCAGCTGGATGATCAAGGTCAACATCAATAGTGATAAGTCAAGTTGATAGCACATATTCTTGATACTATGTAATGAGAATGGTACTTTACTTCTGTAGTTTTCCTCCCCCAAACTTATAACTCCAGCCTAATCATCAGAAAAACAAACTGCCATCAAAGTACATTTTCTAAAATACCTGACTAGTACTCAAAGCTGTTAAGGTCATTATAAACAATGGAAGTCTGAGATACTATCACAGCCAGGAGGAACCTAAGAAGGCATGATGACTGAATATGTGGTATCCTGGTGAGATCCTGGAACAGAAAAAGGACAGTAAGTAAAAACTAAGGAAATCCAAATCAAGTATAAATTTAATAACAATGTATCAATATTGACTCATTGTGCCAAATGTACCACAGTAATATAAGTTGAAAAATGGGAGAAACGGGGTGTAGGCTATATGGAAATTCTATGTACTATCTTTGCAACTTAACTGTAAATCTAAGCCTGTTCTAAGATAAAAAGTTTATTTAAAAATAAGGAAGTTAGGAAACCTACTCACTTAAATTTGAAGGAAGAAAAATTTTCCTTACCTAAAGTTTGAGTTCTACATTTTAAAATTTACCTGAGACCCTACTGTGAGTAGACTACTTTTTAATGTTTAGAATCTTATGGCACTAATTTAAATGTAAGTATGTATTTGCATGTTACAAATAGCAATCTATAATTTTTTTTTATTTGGCCCTTCAATAAGATTCAGATCAGAAAAATATCTGGCTTGATAGAAAATATCTGTGTATAGGTCCTTCCTTGATAAGCACTAAGTGAAGAGATACACACTTCACATAATAATAAGCACAAAATTAAATTCTGGATACATATTCAAACTCTCAAACATGTAGAAAAAATAACATAGGCTTTTACTTAATAGGATAAAACTTTCTAAGGATTAATTTTTCAGACTCAAACACATTTGTCTAAAGCCCAGTTTTTAAAAAAATTCTTTGAATTCTTTCCAAAACTAACATGGGTGAGGAGTTGGAAGTGTCACAAATGAAGTCATATTTCAGCCACTAGACAGAAAAGATAAAGTTCAGTATGGGCTAAACTTTGTGATGAACATGTAACTTAATTTAGCAGTGTGTCCTGGTATCATACTAAGATAGAAATGTCGCTGGTTCATCAAAATAACTGTATAAGTTTGGTTTCCAAACTGCTATGTAAACAAACCCTCCATCTTGTACACATACTTGCATACATACCAAGTCAGAGGATAAAAGTTGATGGTGGTAGCTACCTGAGAGTTAGACTTGAGTCTCAGAATTTGAGAACAAGGACTCCTGGTGGGTGAGAGAGAGAGAGAGAGAGAGAGAGAGAGAGAGAGAGAGAGGGAGAGAGAGAGATGAAAATTTTAGTCTATTTCTGTGATATTTCAGGATCTTAAGTTCTAATGTCAGAAACTCAACTTAGCTTGAGGGAAAAGATGAATTTGTTCACTAACAAAATCAGAAAAAGGACAGAAAATTCATATTGAAGAAATAAGAAATTTGGCTTGGCTAAAACAAGAACTAGATATCAACTATTATCTCCTAGCTTTACTACTGTCATTTTTTTTTTGCTGGCATTTATTTTTTCCAATGGTACAATGTTTAAAAATCCCAGGAAAAAAGCTCTGATTGGTCCCCATGGAGAAGTATTCATGGTTGATCTATCTAGCGTAGACAGGGAATAAATTCATGGAGGAATCTGTTAGACCAATGGGAACCATTTGGTCAGGTGAAGAATTACCAGATGAGGTTTCCACTTGCACAGCAAAAGTTTTAGGGTGATGTTCATGTGATATACAGGAGATGTGTAATGTAAAATTTTAATAGAAAGATCATCAGTGAATAATTCATTTAAAAATCTGGACCTTATTGGATCTTTTTATGAGTCTTGAGTTTTGAGATACTTAAATAGCTGGCGGTCTTGTTACACTGTTAGGGTAAAGGTCATATGCCATATTGTGAAGTGAAAATGTCCTTTCTCCACTTCAGACCATTTTAGTTGATTCCATTATGGTGTGTATACATAGACTTCAAAGAAACAAAATATTTATTTATTTATTTAAAAATATTTATTAAGTTGTCGCCATATGCTAGACACTGTTGTTGATACTGGTTATACAATGATAAACAAGATAGGTGGGATCCCTTTCCACATGAAGATTGCATTTTAGTGAGTGAGAACACAATAACAAATAAAAACCTATGTACAATGTAGAGATCGTGGAAACTTTTATATGAAGACAAAAAGTATTGCGGGAGACCAGCTCCCGCGGGGTCCAGGGGTTCCCTCAGGTGGAGGCGGAGTCGGGGAGGAAAAAGAAGAAAGACGCGCAGAGACACAGGAGCGCTTTTTCAAGAAGAGAAGTGTCTCACTTTATTCTACAGCACGCCCCTTTTTATAGTGGGCAGTTGACCATTATCTCATCAGTAAAAAGTTCTTTTACATAGTTTAGATCAGGGTTTTACATCTAATTCTTATGCTCCAGGGTACAGCTTGACTTTTTCTTATGCTAAAAGATCAACTTATCTTATCTGTGTTTTAATCCTTTTTACCTATAGTGACTTATGTGACTAAGGCTAATCCTTTTACCTATAGTGATTATGTGACTAATGCTAATCTTTTTACCTATAGTGAAGTGACTATGTGACTACTCAACAATTATCCTAAACACTATTAGCTAAGCAGGATCTTAAGATTTATAGGGTATGTACTTTGACCTTTACTAAGAGACTAGTAGTGTGACTAAAATTGCCTTTAGTGTATAAAATAGAATTATTGTGATATATCTATTAGAAGGGGTGTAAGATCTTCGTCCTACTGGGGGGCATCCAAAGGGGAATTTAAATCTTCTAAGATATAAAGCAGTATCTGTTTCTCAGTCAGAGCTTCAGAATTTGTCACAATTGCAGTGTGTTTGGCCATGTCAGATACTGAGGTGCAGACGGCTCCCGGCAAAGTATAAAAGAAAAGGAAAAAAATTTATTTACACAATAATTATATACCTTTGAGGGACTAAAACAATCCAGACAGACTGAGAAAATGTATTCACAGTTCACATTGTTGACAAAAAACATCCAGCCTAAGAGAAAACTTATAAGAGTTTATTTGAGCCAAACCGATGACAATTGCTGGGAAGCAAAATCTCAATGGATTGCAAAATGCTCTGAAGAATGGCAGTTTTACAGCTTATTTTATACATAAATTCAAAGGAGGAAGGTTACATGAAATCCACGGGTGATAGATTAAGGGGGTGGGAGAAAGCAAAGCGGGGAAACCTCTGGGATTGGATAAAAGTAAATTGGAGAGACAGGTACTTCTTTTACACAGGTGGGTGCAGGATAGCTAACAGTTCCCTCTTTTCAGCACATAGAGATGGTAACCAGGAGACAAGCATAATAAAGAATTATGCAGTTTCCAGCTCTGGTCTGGAAAAAGGATTAAAGATGTTATTTTAGGTACAAAAAGACAAGGAACAGGCCCACTGAAAAGGCACAGATTAATTTAATGAAAGAAGTTTAATGTGTGACTTCCTGCCATTGGCCCACTTAGTTATAAAATTTTTTTTTTTATGCTCATGCCATCTTATATGGTTATTTTTAGTCTCCTGAGCTTGTCAGGTTTAACCTGTGGCCACTTTTCCATCCACAACATGTAGGACAGATTAAAAGAGCTCTTCCAAATTGAAAATAAAAGGTAAAAAAAAATCCATTTAAAAAACTGGCAATTATGTGAACTAGGAAATTCATAAAAGAGCTAATTCAAATTATCAATAAAGCTCATTACAACATGATCATCATCACTAATAATCAAGGAAATATTAATTAAAGTAATAATAAGCCAGCACACCCACTGGATTGATATACATTAAAAAGTGTGATAATTACTTTTATTTTCAGGTCAAGGATGTAGAGAGCTGGAACGACTTCCTTCCTATCCTTACAAGATAAAGCTTAACAGACAGTAAATTAACAACTTTTCATGATTACATGATAGAACTGAGGACAAAGGACAATTGTTCTTTTAAAATCTGAAGACAAGCACCTTCAGGGGGACACTGGACTCAAACATGTGGACAAAAAGAGGGTGTATGGGGCCAGCCGAGTGGTGCGATGGTTAAGAGCTGGCTTGGGACGCCAGAGGGCCCCGGTTTGGATCCCACATATGAGGGCCAGTGACACTGCCCTCCACAGCTAAGATGGTGAACAATAGCTCAACCTGGAGCTGGGCTGCCCTGAGTCGCCAGTGACAGCGTAGGCTGCAGTGGGCTGCTGTAAGCTACCGTGAGAGGCTGGCAGCTGGCGTGAGCTGCCATGAGCAGCTGCCCAAAGGCTGGCAACTGATCTGTCTCAGCCAGGAAGAGCACAATGATCACAATACCAGCATGAGCCAATGAAGTGATGTCCTCCACAACTAGACTGAAGAATAAAAGGACAGCAACTTGTCTATTCCCCTTCCCCGATTCCCCAATGCTGTTCCCTCCCCCAGTTACCCAATAAAATCTTTGAAAAAAAAAAGGGGGGGGGATCTATGGAAAGTAACCTTACAGGGTGCTCTGATCATAAATTCCTAACTGAGCAGGTCAGAGTGGGTAGTGATGACCTGGCATATAACTTCACTAGTAAAAGGTTTATCTTTGCCTTAAGGAAGCCTTGGCCATACACCTTTGAGAATTCTACCACTGAACCACCAATGCCTCACGGCCATACACCTTTGAAATGCTTCTTTTCAGATCTCTCAGAGGTAACCACCTTCAAGGGTCACATAATCTTGTTAACTATCCTATAATTGCTTTCTATCACCTTCATTCAATTTTCCTTCCTTCCTTCCTTAATTCCAAATGCATAAAAGAAACTGTAAACTGTCATTCTAAATGCATTTTTCTCAGTCTGTTGAGATCTTGCTTGTAGGCACATCCTCTGTTTGGCTCAAATAAATTTTTGCAAACATTCTCTACAGGTTTTGGTGTTCTTACATCTACAAACATTTGCTTAACTGAGACAAAAGCCACTGAGAAATCAGAGTTGGTAGACTGATTAAAATTAAAAATCTGACAAATTGCTAGAGGGCGAGTGTGGGCTGGTGTGAGAGTCTGCAGCCATTCAAGTTTCCATTGCAGGCTTTCTCTCCAGGAACTGCATCAGGATTTTAAGACAGGTTAGTTAGTATAATACCAGGCAGTCAGGAATTCCCTGGTAAACTGAGCAAAGATAAGAAAAAACTGGCCATTCCTTAAACTAGCCATTCCTTCAAAATTATAGGATAACTCCCTCATACTGGAACGGAGACATCAATCATGCCCCAGAGCAACAAAGCCATTTTGGAGGGCATTATGTAAGGCCTTCCCAAGACTGAGCAACAGAACAAATCTGATAAACCCCTTAATAACAGGCACCATCAGTATTTCAGCATTCCCCCTTCCAGGCAGAAAAAAAGTATAAAACTCAAGCTTTTTACCCTAGCTAGTGGGCATCTCATTTTCTGGTTACCCCCTCCTGCTCGGGAACTGTAACCCTTCTCTTGCTTTAATAAAACTCTCCTCTGCTGCAAACTTTACCTCTCTGGTCCATGTCTCCATTCTTCGGCTTCATGAGACTATGACCCCGGCACAAGAAATATCCTACATCAATTTCACAGGGAAGATAGAAGACAATCAGGAGAAAGTATCCTTGATGTGCTGTCTAGGGAAGGGGAACAGAATCTCGGTGAACTCCACCCAGGTCATTCCCCTTACAGAGCAAAAGAATTAAACAGCTAGAGGAAGGACATCTGACCTACAGCCTAAGAGAACAGATAATGTATTACAATAGCAGCTAGGGGAAGGGGATTTCCCAGACTCAGTCCCTCTACCTCACTAAGAAAAAATTTTAAAAGCCTGAATCTATAAGATCAAGGGCTTCAAATCCACTGAACAGTGTTAAAGAATAAGGCAAGAGGCCCAAAATGGAGTTGCTTATGCTAAGCCCCAAGTCACCAAATTGAGATTTAAATTAATTATAGACTTATTTTGGCTCTCACAGCAATAGTCTTATAAACCAGTGGAGCAGACATTGTCTGATCAGCACTAGTTAGGTAATCTGCCTGATAGACCCCTGCCATCCCCCAAGGGGGGTAACCTTGCAAACAGTCAACCCATTTTTTTTTTAAAGATTTTATTGGGGAATTGGGAGAGGGGAACAGCATTGGGGAATCGGGAAAGGGGAACAGATAAGTTGCTGTCCTTTAGTTCTTCAGTCTAGTTGTGGAGGATGTCGCTTCACTAGCCCATGTTGGTATTTTATCATTGCGCTCTTCCTGGGTGAGGCAGATCTGTCGCTGGCCACTGGACAGCCACTCACAGCGGCTCTTGGCTGCTCATGCCAGCTGCTTGCCGCTCACATTGGCTGGGGGCCACTCACGGTAGCTTATGGCAACCCACTGCAGACTCACTGCAGCCTATGCCGTTGCCAGCGACTCACAGCAACCCAGCTCCAGGTTGAGATGTTGTTCACCATCTTAGCAGCAGAGGGCGCAGTGTCACTGGCCCTAATGTGGGATCCAAACCGGGGACCTGCTGCTCAGAGCTGGTGTCCCAAGCCAACTCTTAACCAATGCACCACTTGGCTGGTCCTAACCAACCCAATTTTTTTTTTTTTTTTAGCTGAGCCATCCTGCCACCTGTTGGCAGCTCAGCGGCAGCTCAGCTCGGGCCATGAATCGAACCGAAGACCCTGTTGCTCAGAGCTCACACTCTTGAGCGAGCTCTTAACCAACTGAGCCACTCGGCCGGCCCTTCCATAGAGATTTTATGGGGATCACATCTCTCAAGGGGAAAACTAGGCAGGCAGTTAGAGGCAGGCATTGGGTCTCTGCATTCCTGCACATCCCACATAATGTGACCGCCCAAAAGACCTCCTATCTCCACCCAAAACTTCCCCTTTTCATTGTAATTATCTACCCCTATGGGGAAACAAATGGGTACAAAATACCAGACTGGATTAAACCAGTCACCCACACCTGCGCAGTAAAGGCCATAACGACCTTCATTTCACCTGGGCCTCATTATACAATCATTATAATATCATACATATGCCCGGAAATTCATTAATATTATTATAACAGACTGAATTCTGGGAAGGAACACGTGCAGTCTAAAGAGATAGGCCTGTTGTTAATCACAGGTGTCAATCAAGTGGTCCCACCCCCTACTGGAACAGCCCATTCTAGAGAAAGAAGGGACAAAAACTCTCAAGTCCTGGCCAGTCAGCGCCTTTTGAGCTTATTTTGCTCGGCCCGCTCTAAACTCATTAGAGTGTACTTTCTCTTCTAATAATGGCTCTTGAGCCATTCTCTACTGCTCAGACCAGCTTCTGCTTCTTTGAAATGTATTTTTTCTTCTAATAAACTGTCCTTTTCTGCAACTTTACCTCTCTGGTCTGTGTCTCCATTCTTCGGCTCCACGAGACAACGATCCTGGTACACATACACAATCACACATCAAAAATCCTGCTTCACTTGTTCCCGCTTCCTCCTGCCTGTCATTTTGTATAGCTCCTCAGAACTCCCTTCTATCTGCTAGATTAGATGCTGCCTGCATTGAATCACATTTTGCTGAAATAAACTGAAAAATTTTAATATGCTTAATGTGAAGACAAGGGATTGTAACGGTGGCACTAAATTTTCTATTTTGAGATTTATATCTCTGGATTAATTCAAATTAGTAAGTGTAATTTAGCTCAGGACTTTTTGAAAGCTTTCTTTTCTTTGCTGCTTAATAATTCTGCTTCCTATACATTTACCATGCATACCAGTTTCAATGTTTCTATTTACTTAGGCCCACTGCTAGCCCTGTGACTTGGGAGGGGTTTTACATCTGTATGGGATTCACTCTCCTGGCTCCAACTTAAATCTACATAATGTATGCAAAGGTTGGGATAACCAGGTTTACCTCATCTTCCCCCACCCCCAATTACAGAAAAATATAAAACTTGAGACCAAAGACTCAACGCAGTAGTTAGCAGTAGTTTCTAGCAGATTCTGCCCAGCCGTCACTTCTATTACTTTAATAAATCTTCTATATTTCTACCTGATTTCATGAATTCTTTCATGGCCTGAGAGTGAGCAGCCACAACACTTTCATTTATCTTTAACAAATGAGACCGATTCATATTTGATATTCTTGATATTTGCTGCAGCTGGGGAAAGAAATGCACTGTACACTCTACCACTAGAGGAGGGACAGGAACAATTGTGAAGGCCACACTTCTGAGACACAAGCCCATTGTCCATTCCCAAGGCTGAAAGCCAATCAGAACATTAGAAAATGCCCACTTTGTCACCCCACCACCATGCTCGTAAGTACACCAGTAGTAACAGCAATGGATCACAACTGATAGAGCTGCAAGTGACAGGCTCTTTCTGGGGAGTATCACAAAAAGAAAGACCAAAAGCCAAGGGCGGAAACAAAAACAAAGTCATGACAGGGAATCTGAGTCTCTGGGCGATGGGAAGGTGGGTCCATAGTAACCACCAAGCTCAGTGCACATAACAATAGTAACAACTTATTTCAAACATGGCCCAACTCCTGACTAGATTAACACTAAAGGCCATTTTCCTCAGTATCCATTGTCCTAAAGAACATGTCTGGCTTTCAAGAAAAATCTTAAAAGGTATAACAAAAGACAAGAAAAAACAGTATGAAGACAAAATAATCAGAAGTAGATTCAGATATTACACTGAAGTTGGAACTATTGTACATTTAATTTAAAATAACCATGATGAACATGTTAAAGGCTCTAATGAAAAATATAGACCACATGCACTCTGCAATGGGTAATTTCAACAAAGAGATGAAGCTACAAAAAGGATCAAATGGAAATGTTACAAAATGTTTTTAAAAAACAGTAGCAAAGATGAAGAATAACTACAATGTTCTCATCATACAGCCAAGCAAAAGCTTCATTCAATTTGAAGATCCGGAATTTAAAAGTATAGAAACTAAAACACAAAGAGCGCGAACAGTGGGGGGGCAGAGGTGGGTGGGGGAAGAAAAACAGATCATTCAAGAACTGGAGGGCAATATCAAATGGTCTAACATATACATATAATTGAAACCACCAGAAGAGAGAAGAGGGCAAAATAATTATTTGGGGAAAAAAATGCCTAAGAATTTTTCAAAATTACTTATTACACCAAACCACCAAGATCCAAGAAGTTCAGAAAACATAAAGAATAGAAAACAACAAAATAACCCCAAACCCAAGCCACACACTTATGCATATTGTATCCGAACTGGAAAAAACCAAAGACAATGAAAATATCTTAAAGGCAGCCGGAAGAAAAAGCACATTACTTAACGAGAACAAGTATTAGAATTATCACAGACTTTTCATGAGAAACTAAGCAAGCAAGAAGACAATGGAGTGACATCTTTAAAGTTGAAAGAAAAATCGGTCAAACTTGAAATCTATGGTCATTAAAAACATCCTTCAAAATTAAAGAAGAAATAAGAAATAAAAACCTTTAGATCCCCCCCATCCTCGAAAAAAGATGAAAATGAGGAAAAACTGCCTGGGTACTTGCCTACAATAATACTTAAAGAGAGATCTCAGGCAGAAGAAATATGACGTAAGTAAGAAACTTAGATAAAGAGATGGAGAAAGGTATACCATGTAAACACTAAACCAAAAGGAAATTGGACTAGTTGTATTAATTTCAGACAAAGTAGACTTGAGGAAAATAAAGATTATTTAGGAATGAAGAGGGACATTATGTAATGGTAAAGGGTCACTTCTACAAGAAAGTATGACAATCGTAAATGTGTATGCACAAGTAAAGTTGCAAAATACATGAGGCACAAACTAGTAGATCTGAAAAAGAAATAGACAAATTCACAATTATAGTCACAGAATTCGTCACTCCTTTCTCAATAATTGATAGAACAAATAAGTAGAAAATAAGTAAAGATACAAATGATCTGAACATCACTATCAACTAACATGAACTTATTGATATTCATAGAACATTCCATCACACAGTGTACATGTGTATGAGAATTTAGAAGGAAAAAGGCCTGCCTGGGGTCATATGATTGGATTCATGGCTTAGGTATATACTTAACTCTCTGGAGGATTGGCTACCCTCCAGGGATGTAAGGAATGAAATGTGGAGCTCCCCCAAGGTCTTTGAGACTGGGCTAGACTCCAAGGACTAGTCTAATCAGTACCACAGGCTAGGCCCGGCTCCTGGCCAGATCCAGGGCTGGTCCCATGTATTGCTTACGCATACGCCATTTGATTCTAAGCCACCTTTGTTAAAAAACCCTTAAAAAGACCCAGGAGGCAGGGATGAGCAGCAGCTCTTCCTCAACAGATTCTGCTGTGTCATTACTCTGAGAAATACCCATGATACTCTGATTCTGGTGCTGAACTGCCCATGATGCTCTGATTCTGGTGCTAAATTGGATAAAGGGGCCCTGATGGTATGATGTAACTATTTTTCTATTTCCCTTGTGACTATTTACTTTCTATTTCCCTTAGCTCTTTCCCTGTTAACAATAAACCTCTTATCTACTCTCAAGCAGCTTATGATGATGTGTCTTGCATATCAAACCCCAAAATAAAACTCAGTCTGTACACAGTTATCAATATAGATTAATTATCGATACAACATGTAACAGTCTTTTCAAGTGCATATAGATCATTAATGAAGACAGATTATATTTGGGGCCATAAAATAAACCTTAAATAATTTAAAAGAATAGAAATCATGCTATATTATGGGGTCTGACAATTAAATTTGTGAACTTGTTGCAACAATGTTGCTAACCTTTTTTGATATTAGAAGGATTATTCATTATGAATTTGTACCAACTGGACAAACCATTAACCAAGTTTACTATTTGGAAATGCTGAAAAGGCTGCGTGAAAAAGTTAGATGACCTGAACTTTTTGCCAACAATTCATGGCTCTTGCATCACAACAATGCACCAGCTCACAGGGCACTGTCTGTGAGGGAATTTTTAGCCAGTAAACAAATAACTGTATTGGAACACCCTCTCTGCTCACCTGATCTGGCCCCCAATGACTTCTTTCTTTACCCAAAGATAAACACTGAAAGGAAGACATTTTGATGACATTCCGGACATCAAGGGTAACACGACGACAGCTCTGATGGCCATTCCAGAGAAAGAGTTCCAAAATTGCTTTGAAGGGTGGACTAGGCGCTGGCGTTGGTGCATAGCTTCCCAAGGGGAGTACTTCGAAGGTGACCGTAGTAATATTTAGCAATGAGGTATGTAGCACTTTTTCTAGGATGAGTTCACAAACTCTGACCTCGTACTCAGCTATAATGGAATTAAACTAGAAATCAATAACAGAAAGCTATCAGGAAATTAGTAAATATTTGAAAATTCAAATAACCTATGGGTTAAAGATGTTTCAAGGGACATTATAAAAGGTTTTGAACTAAAATACAATAAAGGAAAATACAATATGTCGAAATATGAGGGATGAACATCTGAAGCATGACAGCGTGAGGGGTCCCCTTGAAGTTATAAGAATTTGAACAGCTATACTTCAACAAAGGATTCCCTGTGCAACACACAAACACATTTGAGAGTTCTGAGCATGGAATCATCTGAAGGTGGGTGAACTGGGGCAAACAGGAGGAAGGAAGGGA
This sequence comes from Hipposideros armiger, assembly GCF_001890085.2. Lineage (NCBI taxonomy): Eukaryota > Metazoa > Chordata > Mammalia > Chiroptera > Hipposideridae > Hipposideros > Hipposideros armiger. The sequence continues at coordinate 234,413 of NW_017732521.1, read as the reverse complement.
GAAGAGCAGAGACGGGTGGCACGAACACTGCTGGTCCCGGGAGAGGGAAGGATTGAGACTGCTGGTGCACCCTCTGTGGCCCAGAGCATTCCTGCCTGAGTGTTCACTATATAATATGGCTAAACCCAGCCATAGGATCTGGGCAAAGACCTCTGGGCAGAGACAGAATAGAGAAGTGAGACCACTGAGTTCTAGCAGCCACCACTGCTAGGCAGAACAAAGCCTTGGATTGGAGCCTGGCCTCCCCTCTCCCCCAGACCTCGCCTCCCTGCACCCACCCAGGGCTAGCAGAGGGCCGCAGAAGAAACCGTAGCAGTGAATATCAGTTTACAACGCAGAATATCTACATCTCCGAGAACTGCAGAGACAGCTCCTGAGCGGCAGACACACACTGTGGCTAATCCCAGCGACAAGGGTGGAGGTACAGAGGTGAGAAAGCTGAGGTCTGGCAGTCGCATTTACTGGACCTCCCCAGGGAATACAAGGCATTTTTCACCACCCAGCAGAAAGAACAGAAGCCCGAGCATTGCAAGAGAAAATAAAACACTCCAGCGCCACCTACTGGAAAACAAAAGAAAGACCTCTTCTTATCAACTTGCTGCAGAGTTCACTCCCACTAAGCAGAGAAGGAATTCATCAAATACTATGAACAACCAATGTTGTAGCAAGGCAGCTCAGAAAGAAAACAAAAAATCTCCAGAAAATAAATTTAAACACATAGATATATGTGACTTAAATGACAGAGAATTGAAGATTGCAGTTCTGAACAAACTCAATGAGAGGCAAGAAAGCTCATATAGGCAGCTTAATGAACTCAGAAATAAAATCAACAAACAAAACGAATACTAAAATTTAAAAATGAAGACTAAAAATTTTTAAAAGAACTAAATAGAAATTCTGGAGCTGAAGAACTCAGTAAAAGAGATGAAGAATGAATTAGCAAGCTTAGGAAATACAGCTGACCAAATGGAGGAGTTAGTGATATCAAAGATCAAAATCTGGAAATGACACAGATGGAATACGAGGGAGACTTGAGAGTTAAAAGAAATGAAAGAACTCTACAAGAACTATTTGACTTTACCAGAAAGAGCAATATAAGAATAATGGGTATACCAGAAGGAGAAGAGAGAGAAAATGGAACAGAGAGTCTATTCAAACCAATAGTCAATGAGAACTTCCCAAGCCTATGGAAAGAACTGGATCATTGAATCCAAGAAGCAAACAGAACGCCTAATTATCTCAATCCAAAAAGACGTTTTCCAAGGCACATTAAAACTGTCAAAAATTAATGACAGGGCGGATGGGTGGTTCAGTGGGTTAGAGCACGTAATCTTAACACCAATGTTGCTGGTTTGACTCCCACATGGTATGGTGGGATGCCTACCCCCCCACCCCCTTGCAAGTAGAATGAAAACAGCTACTGGGCTTGGAGCTGAGCTGTGCTCTCCACAACTAAGATTGAAGGACAACAACTTGACTTGGAGGGATGGGTCCTGGAAAAAAACACATTGTTCCCGAAAAAACACATTGTTCCCCAATAAAGTTTAAAAAAAAATGACAAAAAAAGAATTCTCAAGACAGCCAGAGAAAAGAAGATGGTAACCTACAAAGGAAAGCCCATTGGATTATCATGAGATTTTTTTCAGCAGAAATTCTACAAGCGACGATGGAGTGGAATCAAATATTCAAACTACTGAAAGAGACAAATTACCAGCCAAGAGTAATATATCCAGTAAAGTTACACTTAAGATATGAAGGAGTAATAAAGGCCTTTCCAGATATACAGAAGCTGAGGGGATTTTCCACCACAGGCCTATAGTAGAGGAGATATTAAAGGGGGTTTTTCTACCTGAAACAAAAGGGCAAAAGGATACAAAAAAACAATGAGTAAGATGATTAACAGAAAGACAGAAGCAGGAAATTGCAACCCTTATTTAGAATAGGGCACTATATACTTAAATATAACATAAAGATTAAAGGAGGTAAAAACATTTAAAAAAAGGGAAGAAGACAATAGCTACTGCAACTCAGAAATGAACTTAAAACAAGTAGGAATAATTTGTGACAACAAAAAACATAAAAGAGGAGAGAGTAAAGGTCTGAATTTGCAAAGGGGAATGGAGATAAGATGCATACAGGAGAAAAAGAACTACTGTATACATGAACCTTTGTTTTACATAAGCTTTATGGTAACCACTCAAGAAAATCCACAACCAAGACACATAACATAAAAAAGAAGGAACCGGGGGGGGGGCAATCATAGAATTAAATTAAAATAACAGACAGAAACACAAGGGCAAAGAAACAATGGAGACACTGAGCTACCAGAAAACAAAAGATAAAATGACTACAGGAAATCTTCATATATCAATAATCACTGTAAATGTAAATGGACTGAACTCACCAATAAAAGGCACAGAGTAGCAGATTGGATAAAAAAAAACAAACCAAAAAACAAAACCCAAAACCCCCAACCATATGCTGCCTTCAATAGACACATCTCAGCTGCAAGGAGAAATACAGACTCAACGTGAAAGAGTAGAAAACGATACTCCAAGCAAATGGCATTCAGAGAAAAAGGAGTGTAGCCATACTCATATCTGACAAAATAGACTTCAAGATAAAAAAGTTAACAAGAGACAAAGATGGACATTTCATAATGATAAAGGGAACAATACATCAAAAAGACATAACACTTATCAATATACATGCTCCCAATCAGGTAGCACCAAAATATATAAAGCAACTACTACCAGAAATAAAGACAGGAAATGACAAAACACAATTATAGTAGGGGACCTAAATACCCCATTGACAGCTATGGATAGATCATCCAAACAGAAAGTCAATAAGGAAATATTAGTGTTAAATGACACATTAGACCAAATGGACATAATTGACATTTACAGAGTCTTTCATCACAGAACACCAGACTATACATTCTTTTCTAGTACTCATGGAACATTGTTCAGGACTGACCATATGTTGGGGCACAAAACTAGCCTCAACAAACTTAAGAAAATTGAAGTCATACCACGCATATTCTCCAACTACAATGCTTTGAAATTAGAAATCAACTGCAAAAGGAAAGCAGGAAAAACCACAAATATGTGGAGATTGAACAATATATTACTAAAGGACGACTGGGTCAAAGAAGAAATAAAAGGAGAAATAAAAAGATTCATAGAAACAAATGAGAATGAATATACAACATATGAAAACTTTTTGGGATGCTGTGAAAGTGGTAATAAGAGGGAGGTTTATATCCTTACAGGCCTATCTCAAGAAACAAGGAAAATTCTAAATAAACAACCTAACATTACATCTTAAAGAACTAGAAAAACAGAAACAAATGAAACCCAAAGTCAGCAGAAGAAAGGAAATAAAAATTAGAGCAGAATTAAATGAAATAGAGAACAAAACACAGTAGAAAAAAATTCAACTAAGAGCTGGTTCTTTGAAAAGATTAATAAAACTGCCAAACTCCTGGCTAGACTCACTAAAGAAGAGAAAAGATGCAAATTAACAACATCAGAAATAAAAGAGGAGGTTACAAAGGATGGTACAAAAATACAAAGGATCATCCAAGAATACTACGAAGAACTATATGCCACCAAATTCATTAACCTTGAAAAAATGGATAAGTTCTTAGGAATATATAACCTTCCTAGACTGAATCATGAAGAACTTGGAATATGATCCACATAGAACAATCCACAGCAAGAAAATTGAAACAATCATCAAAAAACCTCCCCCAAAGCACAAGTCAGGACCAGATGGCTTCACTCGTGAATTCTACCAAACATTTAAAGATGATTTAATACCGTTCCACCTCAAACTCTTCCAAAAAATTGAAGAAGAGGCAATACTTTGTAATTCATTTTATGAGGCCAACATTCCCCTGATACCAAAACTTGGTAAGGGTAACACAAAAAAAGTAAACTACCCACCAACATCTCTGATGACTACAGATGCAAAAACCCTAAATAAATACAGATGCAAAATACTAGCAAATCTAATACAACAATACATTAAAAAGATTATATACATCATGATCAAGTGGGGTTCATTCCAGGGGTACAAGGGTGGTTCAGTCCTCTCCATTTATGCCCCAGAGGGGTTTGGGAAGCAATAAGTAAAAATGTCACAAGGCTTTCCTATTAGTTTAAAGATGGCTTTTTCTTGGTCAGAGGTGTGCTTGATTGCTATAAACCTTTGACTGTTTTCCACAACTATGAAAAAGTTGATTCAGACAGTTTCTCCTTGTGTGTGTTTTTTTTCTTCTTCTTGACATTTCTGTGGGAAAACAAGAGCTTGGAGCTTCTTATTCCACACTTTTACTCAAATATCTGAACAAATAGATTTTTAAAGGTTTTCCAATGATCTGATTTTAGTTTTGTTCATATTATTTGCAATTTCTAGTTTTATGGAACTGTGACATTTCTACTATGGAATTTAACGAAGGTTTGTTTTTCGGTTCTTATGTACTTTTATATTTTCTAAACATACCATTGGCCCTGGACAATTCACTGACACTCAGGTCCAATTTCTCTAAAGTTTTTAAATGAATCAGAAGTGGATGACCTTGGAAACTTTTCATGAACCATCACTGTGGGATCCTGTGAGGTCAGGATAACATGTGGTGATAGACACACGAGAGCCCCACACCATCTATAAAGAATGGAGGCTGTTTAGATGGAGTGGAGACAGAATTTCCTCCCTCTGCCTTGTTACCCCTCATGCCCAGAGCTTGCCCTTACAACCTGTCCTATGAAGTGGCTTTTATTGGGTAGCCTGACCCTGGGCCACCCCAGCTCACTTTACTCTTCTCCAGGCTGGCCCAAAGTCCCCACTGTCACACAGTGTGGTGGCTTCTAAATGTGGTGGTGTAATCACCAAGTTTGGCTCCTTCTGGGCAAGGGGGATCAAGAACTGCTTCTGGCTGTGCAGACCGGCTCCTTTCTGGGCTTTTTTAAATGAAATTTTATTGGGGAATTGTGGGAGGGGAACAGACAAGTTCTGTCCTTTTGTTCTTCAGTCTAGTTGTGGAGGTCACTGCTTCACTGGCCCATGTTGGTATTATCATTGCGCTCTTCCCAGGTGAGGCAGTCGCTCGCTGACCACTGGATGGCCACTCACAGCAGCTCACGAAAGCGCATGCCAGCTGCCGGCCAGTCCCACTGCAGCCTATGCTGTTGCCACATGGCAGCCCAGCTCCAGGTTGAGCTGTTGTTCACCATCTTAGCTGTAGAGGGTGCAGCGTCACTGGCCCTTATGTGGGATCCAAACTGGGGCCCTGCTGCTCAGAGCTGGCATCCCAAGCCAACTCTTAACCAACGCGCCACTCAACCGGCCCATTATTATTATTATTATTATTTTATTTTATTTTATTTAGCTGAGCCATCCTGCCACCTGTTGGCAGCTCAGCTCAGACCCATGTGGGAATTGAACTGGCAACCCTGTTGCTCAGAGCTCGCTTTCTTGAGTGAGCTCTTAACCAACTGAGCCACTCGGCTGGCTGGGCTTTTCTGCCTATGCTCTTGAAGCTCCAAAGAGAGGGCCGGGGGTGGGGTGGGGGTGGCTGTTCTCGTCCAGGTTAAGATTCCTGTTACTGGAGGCCCCCTGCTTCCTACTTCACAACAGCTGCTTTACTCTCAAATGGATTTCCCAGGAGCTAAGATTCAGGCCTGGGCAACTAATTCTCTTGGAATTCACTATACAGTTGACTGTTGAACAGCATGGGTTTGAAGTGCATGGGTCCACTTTTACATGGATTTTTTTTTCAATAAATCAAGTCGGCCCTTTCTATCCCTGGATTTTACATCACCAGAATCACCTAACTGTGGATCATTACAGTATTTCTGATCCCAGGTTAGGAATCTGTGGATGCAGAAGGCGGATTGTATGCATTGTTCTATGCCATTTTTGTATAGGGGTCTTTTTTTTTCTTCTTGATTATCCCTGGATTTTGGTATCTGCAGGGGTCCTGGAACCAATTCCCCATGGATACCAAGGTACAAACTATAGTTAAGTTTTGAGGGACTCAAAAATTATACACCGATTTCTGACTATATAAGGTTGGCACCACTAACCCATCATTGTTCAAGGGACAACTGTAATCTCAGATTGAAAATACAGCCTGCCAGTGCATGGGGCGCTAGATCCTGTCTGACTCAAGGCATCTGGAGATATCAGAAATTCCAGAATACATGCAACATTTGGTATGATTCCATCTACATTCACTTCCTATTCTATCCCCTGGGTTTTGATAAAAGGTTACTTTACTAAGTGCTGTGAAGGCTGTGACGCTGGCTTTAGGCAGGTGTGATATTTAGACAAAGACTGAGACTGGAAGTAAAGCACACCTGCCCTTGAATCTGAACTTCCTCACAGCTAGCTTGTGACCTGAGCCCATAGCTACACCAACCTGAGCTTCGGTTATGTTTAATACGGATGGTTCTATGAGCCTCACAGAATGGTTGTGAGGTTTACATAAGCCATCCAATGAAAAGAACAAAGTGTTCTAAATATAATAGCATTTGTCACTTATTCTGGGCTTAGTACCCTGCGCTAGTCAATGTGATTTACAGGTGATGACTTAATATAAGTTTCAAAACAACTCCACTGTCAGATGAGAAACCTCTTACCCAGGTTCCTTCTGTCGCCCCTGTTTACAGGTGACAGAGCCGCAATTTACCTGGGTCTTTCTGGTTCCAGAGCTCGGGCTCCACCGCATACCTACTGCCATGCTTTCTGGCATGCTCGCCGGCTGCGTCATAAACATGCTTTTCCCTCCCGCCGCGGACACGGGTTTTTCTCCGGTAAGGCTGCAGGTGGAGTTGGGTACACGATCTCCACGCATCCTGGCCCGGAGCACCTGCTCCCCGACACAGGACTGGGCCAGGGGGACCCCGGGACTTCCTTCTCCCGCACTCTAGGTCACAAACCCACTCCTCTCAGGAAGTTCCCAGGCCGCCCGGAGTCCCGGTCTACCGCGGTCCATCCCAGGTGCTGCAACGAAAGTTCCGCCATCGCCTCCCAGCCAGAGCACATACTATGGAAGCAGGAAAGCGGAGCAGGGGCTGCACATGCGCAGCTGTAGTCCGTCCAGACCCTTCCCAGAGGGCTGCGCCTTGAGCCAGACGGATTCAAGACAACCTTTCCCATCAACCTCCGCACCTTGACGTTATTTTGATTAGACTGTTGGAAGAGGATTACGGTGGTCTCTCCTGCCCAGGATACATTTGAAATTTACCGCCAGATACAATGCGTGGTCCTTCATCAAATCCCGATGGGCAAAACAACAGTTGCCAAAGACGTTAGGAACAATTTTGGGAAATTTGAATGTGGACTGGCAGTTAGGAATATTAGTAAACATTGCAGTTGTTAAGTGGAATTATATTGGAAAATGTGTTGATTTTTATAAAGACATGCAGAGTGATGCGTTTAGCAAGAAAATTATCTTTGTTAATTAACTTTACAAAATTTGGGCAAAAACTAACAAAGCAAATATAAAAGGTTAAGGTTTCTTAAATCGAGGGCACGACTATATATGGATGCTCATTTTACCATTTTCTACTTTTCTATGTCAATTTTTTGTAATACAAAGAAAAAATAGGGATTCTCTCTTCATCAATGTGCCTTTTAAACTCAAGGCTGCTCAGAGAAATCAAGGTACAAATATCTCTTGGGAATAAGGCCATGGAATGTAAATAAGGCACTTGAACAAGGAGCACAACATTATAAAACAAACTCCGCAATCAACAGAGTTTATCACTGGAAAGGGAAAAAAAGCAAGTTTCAAAAATACATAATATACGAAAATACAATGCAAAATAAGATAATGGTTATCAAACAAATTGCGCATTTCCCAGAGAAGGCACTACTTAAACCTTACGTGAGTACTTTGGTTTTTCTTTTAAACCAAATTAGGTACATACGGGTATATTATTATTATGGGAACATCTTTTTACTAAATTACATATATTTAACATGTATCTGGTCAATATTACTTCGCAGCAATCATTTCTTCTATGACAATGAGTTTTAAAATTGAATCCTATTGATTCGGGGGAAAAAAGAATGGAGTCATCAAGCTGTTAGTGCAATCTATGTGAAAAGATGCGTAAAGCTTTACTCTGAGGCAGCTTTCCTAGAAAGCGTTCTCCCCACCCCCCCCGTCACCAGTGCCCCTCCTCCCCCGCCCCGCACGCCGCTTGGGATCCTCCCACTGGTGCGCGCTGCGCTCAGGTGCTGCGGCTGTGGACGCGGTGTCCCTAAGGCCTGCAGCGGGGACGGCAGCCGGTGACGAGGTCTGCGGGCTGCTCTCCAGCCCCACCGCTGGGGCTCCCATGGCGCGTCTTCTAGCCTCAGTCCGCGGTGTTTGGGGGCATCCTCTGCAATCCTGCGTCTGGGTGAGTCCTCCCGCCTCGCTCGGCCGGATCCGGAGGCGTCCTCCCGCCTCGCTCCGCGGAGTCTGGGGATGTCCTCCCACCTAGCTTCTTTTGCCAGCGCGTCTGGGAGCGTTCTCCCGCCTAGCTCTACCAAGTCTGGGCGCGTCTTCCCTGGTCCCAAGTCTTGAGGTGACCCGTTATCTCCCGTCCTGGCCACATTCCCAGCCAACATGAAAGGTGCCTGAGTTTACCCCAGCTACGAGAGGAGTCTTCTGTGTTGGTCAGTTTCCGATGATCATGGATATGTTCCCTTAATCAGACTGAATTTTCCATCTTTGTAAAAATGGACCCTATTCTGTGCCATGTGGGCTCTTTTTTCGGAAGGGCAAAAAACATTTTCAAAAAACGTAATAGGTTTATTAATAATCAAATGCCCTTCTTTCTCATTAAATGCAGGCTTCTACATAGAAATCCTTGAACTTGTAATGCAAAAGCTAAATGTGACTGTAATAAATGGTAAACCCAACTATATTCATTTTGTAATAAGCTTTGCAACTTGATATTTTATTGCCTTTAAGTTCTGTGATGAACAAGATTGTTAAATAAGCCTTGTCATTTTTTAAACACGTGAGTTGTTCCTGTTTATTTTTAATGAAAATGTATTTAAATGTTTATTAAAAAAATTTAAATACATGCCTAATATGATAAAAATACAGCAGTGCTTGATGGGACAATGGAAGCACCTCTTACTTTCCATCTCATCTTCCATATAAAACCAATATTAAATGACACCTGACGCTTAATTCTAGACTTTATGCTAGAGCTAACAATGCATTTTTTCAAAAAGCATGGTTACTACTTATTTACAACTTGTTTTTACATTTAAAGTTATCTCCTGATGCAGTTATCTGGTCAGGCTATATACAACTAAATCATTCTTTTTCTTGGCTGCATTGTAGGGGTATATCATGTTTAATCAGTCTCTATGATTGATGTTCAGTTTTCACTATTATAAATAATATATAGCAAACATCATTATCTATACATCTTTTGAGTATACATTATTATTTTTTTGGTACACATGCCAAAATGATAGACATGTCCAGTAAAAATGTGTACACAGTAAATATTTGATAGATGCTAACAAATAGTCCTCAGAAAGGCTATACAGGTTTATGCTGTTTCCTCACATCCATTCAACACCAGATAGTGAGCAATTTTAATAACTGATTATTAGTGATGCTTAAGGAATTCCTAGTCACGTTCTAATGGAAAGAAAGTGGACCATACATACATTCATTTAATAAACTTATTGAAAACTTGCTGTGTCACAGCCATCATTCTAGATGCTAGGATAATACCAAGTAATAAAAGAGATAAAAATCACCATTTCTGTGCAGTTTATGATCAGGGTTGCTGTGGTTAATTGTTAAGAAACAATGGGACACTTAAGGGGATCTAATAAAACATGGGCATGGTTGGTGAGGCACCTGTGATTGGCGACAATAGGGAGGCATTATCACCACTAGACCTGCCATGCAGGCAGGGAGTATTACTACAATCTGGCAGAAAAGGCTGCCCCAATGGGAGCTGTGGCCTTAAGAAGAGAAACATAATGGTCAACTCCTGGCTCAGTCCAAAGAGCCAAAGAAATAAATACCTAAACCTCACTTGTTTCCCACCCTCTCATGTCCTATCCCCTAGTGAGTGAGCGTTCCCATACTCCCACTCTGCATCATTCTTATTAATAGACGTGTTTCCACAGTCTCCTCCAGAGCTCCTTAATTTTTAGTTATATTCTTTTCTAGCCCTTCCATTTAATTCATTGAGCCACTGATCATGAATCAGTATGACTAAGTACATCCACACAAAGTGGACAATCACAGATACCTCCCTAAACTTTGCTCGCTCAGGAGGCTTTCTCTTCACCACAGCCTTTCAGGGCCAGCCTTGAGTGGGGTTGTAATGCAGCAGTCATTCACTTCCAGAGTATGTCACCGTACCTTGCAGACATATCTATAACCCAAGGAGGGTGCTTTTTCTTCCTCTGTTAAATGTTTATAGTGGACTCTCCAGCAGGGCTGTAAGGTGCATTGAGTCATATGTTGTTGAGGCAGCAGGAGTTAAGTACCATGTGAATGCGAACCACTTGCTTATACAGTTTGCTTGTGCCTCCTGGTCCTGTGTTGGTCTGACCTTGTATTTACCAACCCACTTAACAAAGGAATAGCCTTGTACACAAAATATTTTGATTCAGTGAAACAGATTACATCAGTTCATGATAGATATTTTGGGTCACATAGTCACTTGCTATCCCATTTTCAGGAGTTTAGCCTCTATTGGGACCAACAGCAAATCAGAAGCTGCTTTTTAAATGGAGGACAGTTATTATAAGGTAAAGGCATACCTTATTCCAAATCCCTAGGAACCTGAGCTATACATATTTTCTTCCAGTCTATGAACATGGCATATCTCTCCGTTTATTTAGGTCTTCTTTGATTTTTTAATCGGCATTTTGTATTTTTCGTCATACAGGTACTACACATGTTTTGTTAGATTTGTTTTAACTTTTTTGGAGAAATTGTAAATAGTATTATGTTTTTTTTATTTCAGTTTCCAATGTTCTTTGCTAATTTATAAAAACATGATTGATATTTGTGTGTTGATCATAGTATTCTGTGATCTTACTAAACTCAATAGTTTTAGGAATTTTTTAGTAGATTCTTTGGGATTATCTATGCAGACAATCATGCAATCTGCAAATAAGGATAGATTTATTTCTTACTTTCCAATTTGTATGCCTTTTCTCTTCTCTTTTTTTTTCTTTTCTTTCATTATTGAAATGGCCAGGACTTCCAGTACTGTCTAAATTGTTTAGGGGAAAGTGGACAGCCTTACACCAGTCTTAATTTTATGGGAAAAGCATTAAGACTTTAGCTATTAAGTGTGATGTTATCTTTCTGTTATTGCTTTCATGTTTAATTCCCTCATGGTTAGATAATATATTTAGTATGACTTTAATTGTTCAAATATTTTTCATATTAGTTTTATATATCAGGACATAGTTTATCTTAGTGTTCCAGGTGCACTTGCAAAGATGTATTCTGCTTTTGTTAGTTGGAGTGATAAATAAATTTCAATTAGATCCTGTTAATTGATGGTGATGTTCAGTTCTTTTATATCTTTTCTCTCTGTCTACTGCTTCTATCAATTACTGAGGAGGGGAATTAAAATCCCAACCTATAACTGTAGATTTGTCTATTTCTCTTCTCAGTTCTTCTCAGTCAGATTTTGTTTCATGTATTTTGAATCTCTGTTTAATGCATACATATTTAGAATTGTTACATAGTCTTCATGATTTTACCATTTTATAGTGATGTAATGTGCTTTTTGTTCCTGGTAATGTTCTTTGCTTTGAAGTGTATATGTCTGATATTAACATTGTCATTTTTTTGCTTAGTGTTTGCATGTTATATATTTCTTTGTATTTCTACTTTTAACATACCTATATCATTACATTTTAAGTGAGTTTTTGTACATAGCATATATAATAGTTGGGTCTTTTTTTCTTCTTGTTTTGTAATCTATTCTCCCAATCTCTGTAACAATTGCTGTCTACTGGTATCAACATTTTACTGCTTCAAAGATTATGTAGAAGCTTTATGAATTTTCTTTCCCTTAACCTACTATCCACTTTGTAATATAGTTGTCTTAAATATTACTTCTTACATTGAAAATCATATTATATAGTGTTATAATTTTTGCTTTGACACATTAAAAATAATTTTAAAACTCAAAGACAAGAATAGTACGTAGGTTGGCTGAGTGGCTCGTTGGTTAAGAGTTGGCTTGGGAGCACGAGCTCTGAGTAGTAGGGCCGGGATTTCAAATCCCACATGAGCCAGTGATGCTGTGCCTTCTACAGCTAAGATGATGAGCAATAGCTCAACCTGGAGCTGGGCTGCCGTGAGTGGCCAGCGACAGCATAGGCTGCAGTGGGGCTGCAGTGGGCTGCCATGAGCTATTGTGAGTGCCCTGCAGCCAGCGTGAGCAATGGCAGCTGGCATGAGCTGCCGTGAGCTGCCGTGAGCCTCACTGAGCCGATGTGAGTGGCTGTTCAATGGCTGGTGACCAATCTGCCTCACCCGGGAACAGCATAATGATCATAATACCAACATGGGCCAGTGAAGCGGCATCCTCCACAACTAGACTGAAGAACAGAAGGACAGCAACTTGTCTGTTCCCCTTCCCCGATTCCCCAAGGCTGTTCCCCTCCCCCAATTCCCCAATAAAATCTTTAAAAAATAAAAGAATAGTACATTGTATTAACCATATATTTACTTTTTCTGTTGGTTTTTCTTCATTTCTGATGTTCCAAGTTTTCTTCTGTTATTATTTACTTTCTGTCTGAAGAATTCCCTTTAGCCATTTTTTTAGAGAAAGTCTGCTGGTGACAAATTCTTTTAGTTTTGCTTCATCTTTATTTTATTTTCATTCCCAGAGAATTTTTTTTCTGGATATAAAATTTGGGGTTGACAGTCCTTTTCTTTAGTACTTAAAAAATGTGCCATTCATGCTGGCTTCCATGATTTCTGATGAGAAATCCTCTGTCATTTGAATTATTATTCTACTATACGTTCAGCTTCCTTTATCTCTTGCTGCTTTCAAAGATGTTTCTTTGTGTTTAATTTTCAGAAATTTCATTCTGATGTATCTTGGTATGGACTTATGTGGGTTTATCTTGTCAGAGCTTTGCTCAGCTTCTTAACCTGTAGGTTTTTATCTTCTGTTAAGTAAGCATTGGAAGTTCACAGTTACCGTATTTGCCGGCGTATAAGACGATTTTTTGGCCCTGAAAAATATGCCTCCAAGTGGGGGGTCGTCTTATACGCCAGGTACACTTCAGATAG
>NW_017732521.1:209807-220300 GCF_001890085.2 Hipposideros armiger | reverse complement strand
GTGTGTGGAAGGTGTGCGGAAGAGGGGGTAGTCTTATACGGCGAGTATATAACAAACTCTGTATTTTGAGTGGAAATGTTAGGGGGTCGTCTTATATGCCCAGTCGTCTTATACGCCGGCAAATACGGTATTATTTCTTCAAATACTGATTCAGTTCCGTACTCTTTTTCCTCGCCTTCTGAGTGAGGCTTTGATGACACAAACATTAGACGTTTTGTTTTTGTTTCCACAGGTCTCTAAGGCTCTTTTCTCTGTCATTCAGATTAGATTATTTCTATTGATATTTACTTGAGTTCATTAATTCTCTTTTCCCTCACCTCCATTCAGCTAGTGAGCCCATCCAGAGAATTTTTATTTCAGTTATTTTATTTTCACTTTTATAAATTTCCAGTTGTTCTTCTTTGTGTGTTCTATTTCTTGGCTGAGAATTTCTATTTTCTCATTTGTTTCAAGATTGTTCAGAATTGCTTATTGTAGCACTTTTTAAAATGACAGCTACTTTAAAATCACTGTGGAGAGGAAGGGACATAAGCTTATTATTGCAGATCAGGGATGAAAGACAAGGCTGTTTCCCCAGTCTCTACAGCTGGTCAGCTGGAGATGGTTGGGCTCTACCTAGTCATTAAAAGCAGGAGATGGAAAATAAGCCTTTGTCCACAGTCTCCGAGGCTGTAAATGTGGTGCTACCACGTTATTACTTGTCAGGGATGAATGTTAGGACTCCATACACAGTTTCCATGGCTGTTGAGAGGGTGCCTCCCTGTTATTGAATGGTGGGGATGGAACACAGGACACTGTCCACAATCTCTGCAGCTGCAAGCCCAGTGACAATTAAGGAGGAGGTGCTTCTTAATGTTTTCCTAGATTGGGCGGGGATGATCAGAATGTTTCTGTCCTGTATTTTTCCTAGTCCTTTTGCTAGAGAGAGTGGACTTTTCTGAAAGATTTTCTTTTTGTTTGTGTTTTTAGGTTACAGATCTCTCCAAGCTGTGATATATGAGGCAAAAAACAAAAACAAATACAAACAAACAAAGAAGACCCTACAGGAAATCAACACTGGGTTTTCCTTGAGTCTCATGGTTCTTATACAGTCTATCTTCTTCCCTCTATCTTCAGAGTCAGTTGCTTAATAAATTTTTTCTAGGTTTTGTTTTTTTTTAAATAGTAGGAGGAACACAATGGTATGTGCTTAGTACATCTGGTCAGGAAGCAGAAAAGTGAGAGTCATTTAATTATAGCCATTGGATGTGGTTTTCCCTTGCATTTCTAGGATAATTATGTTTTGCATATTTTCCTGTCATTATTTGCATGCAGAATTTCTTTTCTGAAGGGTCTGTTCAAATTTTTGTCCCTTTTTAATTGAACTTTGTCTTATTTTTTAGCATCAAAAATTTAAAATATATTTTGTATACAAGTTCTTTGTCAAATATGTATTTTAAAAATATTTTTCTCGGGCCGGTCGAGTGGCGCGATGGTTAAGAACTGGCTTGGGACGCCAGAGGACCCTGGTTCAGATCCCACAGATGAGGGCCAGTGACACTGCCCTCTACAGCTAAGATGCTGAACAACAGCTCAACCTGGAGCTGGGATGCTGTGAGCCGCCGTCGTCTGCTAGGCTGCAGCCCCTATGGCAGTGAGTTGCCATGGGCTACCGTGTGTAGCCAGCAGTCGCAGTGAGCGGCGGCCATCCAGAAGCCGGCGACTGATCTGCCTCACCCGGGAAGAGCGAGCGCAATGATGGTGCCAACTTGGGCCAGTGAAGCAACGTCCTCCACAACTAGACTGAAGAACAAAAGGACAGCAACTTGTCTGTTCCCCTTCCCCCAATTCCCCAATAAAAATCTTAAAAATATATATATATATATTTTCCCCTCCAGTCTGTGGTGTGCTCTCTTTTAATCTTTTTTATTTTGAGACAATTGTAGATTAACATACAGTTGTAATAAATATACAGAAAGATCTCATGTACCCAATTTCCCTCAATGGTAATATCTTGCAAAGCTATAATACATTATCATAACCAGGATGTTAACATTGGTAGTCAAGATATAGAACATTTCATCACACGATTAGCTCTTTATTTTCTTGAGTTTCTTTCAAAGAGCAGAAGGTTTAATTATGATGAAGTTTAATTTATGAATTTTTTCTTCTTCCTTAATATTATTTGTGATCTAAGAAATCATTACCTATCTCAGTTATAAAAAAAATTTCACCTTTTGGAACTTTATGTCTTTACCTTTTAAATTAAGGATGGTGATCCACTTTGTGTTAATTTTCATGCATGATAAGAAGTATGGAGGAAGGGTTGAGCTCTTCCCCGCCTCCAAATATCCAGTTGTACCATCATTATTTATAGAAAAGACTACCCTTCCACCATCGAAGTACCTTGGCACCTGTATAGAAAATCAGTTGCCCAGACAATATGTGGTCAGACAATTAAATTTGCGAACTTATCCTAGAAAAAGTGCTCCATACCTTATTGCTGAATCACTATGGTCACCTTCCAAGTACTACCCTTCAGAAGCTATGCACTGATGCCAGTGCCTAGTCCACCCTTCAAAGCAATTTTGGAACTCTTTATCTGGAATGACCGTCAAAGCTGTCCTCGTATTACCCTTGATGTCCTGAATGTCATCAAAATGTCTTCCTTCCAATATTTCCTTTATCTTCAGGTAAAGGAAAGAGTCATTGGAGACCAGATCAGGTGAGCAGGGAAGGTGTTCCAATACAGTTATTTGTTTACTGGCTAAAAATTCCTTCAAGACAGTGCTGTGTGAGCTGGTGTATTGTCATGATGTAAGAGCCATGAAATGTTGGCAAAAAGTTCAGGTTGTCTAACTTTTTCATGCAGCATTTTCAGTACTTCCAAATAGAAAACTTGGTTAACACTTTGTCTAGTTGGTACAAATTCATAATGAATAATTCCTCTGATATAAAAAAAAGTTAGCAACGTCATTGCAACAAGGTTGTGAACTTAATTGTCAGTCCTCATAAATGTATTGGTCCCTTTTTGGATTTGCTATTCTGCTACATCAATCTGTATGATCATCCTTATGCCAATATCACACTATCTTGATTATTATAGTTTTATAATAATTCTTCAAATCAGATAATGTAAGTCCTCCAACTTTGTTTTTACTTTATAAAATTGTTTTGGCTATTTAGATCTTTTGAGTTTCCACATAGTTTTTAAACCTTTCTTGTTAATTTAAACAAAAAAGCCTGCATTATACAAAATGAAGTATTTTGGAAATGTGTGTGTGCATTTGTTACTTATATTAACAACATATTATCAGAGATATAAAAAAATAATATGAAAAATCATATTCATATTAAAAGTATTCAGAATTTTATTAGTCAACAATTTGATATTTATATAGATGAAAGTGATTAAAAAAATAGGTTCACAAAAAGGGGCCTAAGTTCATGGGACCTAAGTCAATTTGTGTTTTAAGATTCTACAGGTTTCTGTGAAAAAAAGGGATTTTAAAGTTTATGAGAATGATGACTAGATCTGAGTTTTAAAAAATAAAACTTTTTGCTGACTAATTGGAGGGAAGCAGTCATGGTTATTTGGAATTTGGGTATATCATCTATTATTACTCATAATAAAGCCATATTAGTAGTCTTTGTCCAGTAGGTTTTTCATTATTTCCTTATGTAAATTTCATATGATAAATTCCTTTTAAGCGTGAACACCAATAAAAAATTGGGTATGTCTAAAAAAAAGATGGGCTTCCTTTAATCAAGGATTTTAAATATCTTTGATTCTCAATCACAGAGGTAATTAATATATTAATTTCTTGATAAACACATTCCTATTTCATTTTAAAAGCTGATTTTCATTAATCGTTATAATATCCATTCCTTATAAACTATGGAACCAGCCTCTAATTGAAAAAAATTTACGGGCCGGCCGAGTGGCGTGATGGTTAAGAACTGGCTTGGGACGCCAGAGGGCCCGGTTCGGATCCCACATATGAGGGCCAGTGACACTGCCCTCTACAGCTAAGATGCTGAACAGCAGCTCAACCTGGAGCTGGGTTGCCGTGGTCTGCAGCCCCTGCTACAGTGGGTTGCCATGGGCTACCGTGTGTAGCCAGCAGCCAGCGTGAGCGGCTGTCCAGAAGCCGGCTACTAATCTGCCTTGCCTGGGACGAGCGCAATGATGGTGCCAACTTGGGCCGGTGAGGCAACGTCCTCCACAACTAGACTGAAGAACAAAACGACAGCAACTTGTCTGTTCCCCTTCCCCCAATTCCCCAGCACTGTTCCCATCCCCCCAGTTCCCCAATAAAAATCTTTAAAAAAAAGAAAAAAATTTACAAACACTTCAGTAGGAAATTTTTTGGTCTTAGTCATGTGGTAAGAATTTTATATATTTGTTCTAACTGCATGCATATTTATTGTTATTATGTCTAATTGTGAAATGTCAATACCATTATAGAAATTTTAAATTTGAAAAGAATATCTCATTCTTGCACACCATTGGCCCTAAAAGACTAGCTGAAGATTTCCTTTACTGCAATTATCATCACTGAACTTGTAGGAGAGATGGCTTAAATCAGTCATTGACTCAAAATGAGAATTCTCTCTTCTGTTTGGATAACCTATGAACACATGTGCTGCCAATTCATCCACGAAGGAGCAATGCAGAGAGAATACCACACTGGCTGTTATGAGAAGAGTGGACAATAGGAGATGAAGAATGGAGAGAGGGAGAGGATTCTGAGAAGATGGCAACAGGGGCTGCAAAGTTGTTTGGTCTGTCTGAATTGCCACATTAAAAAAAAAAGCAACTAGATATCAAAACAAAACTAAACATCAAACATCAGTGACAAATTTACACGCAAAAAAAAAAATGACAAGATATTCTCACAAATCCCAAAATATGAGGTGTGGAGACAAACTTCGTGCATATTGGTAACATTTGTGCAGAAGGAAGCAAGGAAAGCATTGATATGGGCAATCTGCGAACAGCAGCTATGAAAGGGGGGTTGTTGTCTCTAGTACCATTCGAAGGCAAAAGTCCTGTGTTAAGATGGACTGAAGGGGACAGAGCAGTCTAGCTCCAATGAACTAATTGACGTGCTGGAGTTATTTTTTAAAATAGGGCCCCACATTGAGGAGAAATTGCTTGTAGTGGAATCAAAATCAAGCATGATAGGGACAACAGAGATGATGGAAAGAGAAGGTTTAGCCTAAAGTGAAGGAGAAGAGCAAAGGAAGGACATTTCAGAAAGCAAAGCCATCATATTTCTGAACCCTACACACAAACAACAGAGAGAGTTGTGTTGAAGGGGCTGTGATTTCATACTTGTATTTGAAAAAATAATGTCTGTGACTTCTCAAATTTGGGGAGAAACCTAAATCTACAGATTCAAAAAGCTTACCAATCTCCAAACAGAGCAAATACAGAGAAATCCATGCCAAGGCACATCATAATTAAAGTTCTGAAAATTAAAGACAAAGAAAAAAATCTTGAAAACATCTAGAGAGAAGCAACATGTTAATTATAGAGAACATCAATTTGTATAACAGTATATTTCTTATCTGAAACCCTGGGGATAGAAGAAAGTGAAAATATTTTTCAGGTACTGAAAGAAATATCTCTCAACCCAGAATTCTATATCCAGTGAAAATATCCTTCAATAATGAAGGGGAATTCATGATACTATCAGGCAAAGAAAAACTAAAAGAATTTTATGCTAGCAAACCTAGTCTTAAAAAATGACTAAAGGCTTAGAACTTCAGACAAGAAGGAACATCAGAATGGGTAAAAATATGGGTGAATATAAAAAACTATCCAAACTTTCATGAGTTTCTTACATCATATTTGATTGTTGAAGCAAAAGTTATAACACCACCTCATGTAGTGTTGAAAATATAAGGAGGAAATACAATTATACTTGAAAAGTGGGGAAGATAAAGGGGCCTAAATGGAAGTAAGGTTTATATACTTCACTAGAAATGGCTAAGCATTATTATTAGTAGACTGTGACAAGTTACATATATATTGGAACACCTAGTGCAATCACTAAGAAAATTATACAAAGCTGCATACTCAAAATACCTTAAATAAATCAAGGTAGAATCCTAATAAATATTCAAGTAACCCACAGGGAGGTAGAAAAGAGAGAGAAAAGCAAGAAACATAGGAAACAAACAGAAAGCAAATAAGAAAATGACAGACTTCAGCCCTAACATATCAGAATTACCTTAAATGTCTAAATATGCTAATTTAGTTAATTAAAAAAAGACAGATTGGCAGAATGGATTAAAAACAAACATGATCCAACAATATGCTGTTTATAAGAAACTTACTTCAAATTCAAGGACATAGGTAGGTTGAAAGTAAAAAGATAGGTTATATAAACATTGATTTAAATAAAAGCAGGAGGGGCTATATTAATAGCAGGTAAAGTAGACTTCAGAGCAAATATAATTACTCGAGACAAAAAAGGCCATTATATAATGATAAAATGGTCAATTCCAATCAATTTGCCAGGAAGACATAATGATCCTAACTAAATGTGTACATACTAACAACAGAGCCATAGACTACATGAAGTAAACACCCACAGAGCTGAAAGGAGAACACGCAAATCCACAATTATTGCTGGGGACTTCAACGCCCACTCTCAGCAATTGGTAGAACTAGTAGAGATAATGTTTAAAAATTGTATTTACTTTTCCCCTCAAAAATAGATGGAATAATATGAAAACAAATAACCAGTGTGTTTGTTAGAAATATCATAGGTATACTCCTGCCTTTGGTAAACTTCCACTGAACAGCTGGAAGTGCTCAAGCTTATATAACGCACACTTGGGTGTGGTCCAGAGCTCAAGTCAAACTCTGTGTCTACAGCTGCAGCTCTACCTCGCCCTCTTTCAGGTGCCCAGGCATCTCTTGCTCTCAGAGGTCAAACAGAAGAGAAGCAAGGTGTGTGGGAGCACTGAGGCAACCAGCAAAAACACATGCCATGATCCCCAGGCCCCCCAAGTCTCTAGTGGCCATAGATGCCTCGTAGTTACCTGCCTGGGACTATCACTATCTGTGAAATCAGGCGGTACTAGAAATCCCAGGAGCGTCTGATCCTCAAGAGCCCTTTTCAAGAGCCTTCATCCAGGAAGTCACCCAACTTTTGCAGCCTGACCAGCGTGTACTGAGTGAGGCCCTGGGGCTTTGTATGAGGCCCACCAGGCTACCTGCTGGGCCTATTTGAAGACACCAACCTTCTTATGCAAAGTAGGAATTCTCTGTATAAATCCACCCTACAGTCTTTTTGGATTATACTTCCTGCCCCATAGCAATAAGCACATCCCTTCACCAAAGTAACAGCATTTTTGGCTAAATACTGATCCTTCTCTGGACACTCACCAGTGTCCTTTCTTTTAAAAGATTTTACTGGGGAATCGGGGGGGGGGGGAACAGCGTTGGGGGAATCAGGGAAGGGGACCAGACAAGTTGCTGTCCTTTTCTTCTTCAATCTAGTTTGGAGGACGTCGCTTCACTGGCCCATGTTGATATTATCATTGCGCTCTTCCCGGCTGAGGCAGCCACTTACCGGCCATTGGATGGCTGCTCACAGCGGCTCATGGCAGCTCACGATGGCTGCTAGCCACTCACAGGAGCTCATGGTAGCCCACTGCAGCAGGGGCTGCAGCCTATGCCATCGCTGGTGACTCCCAGCAGCCCAGCTCCAGGTTGAGCTGTTGTTCACCATCATAGCTGTAGAGGGCGCAGAGTCACTGGCCCTTATATCAGAGCTGGTGTCCCAAGCCAACTCTTAACCAACATAACACGTGGCCGGCCCACCAGTGTCCTTCTTAAAATGTACCTCCAGGCCTGAACCCAATATCCCAGACATGATGCCACAAAGTAGAAATTAACTACCTCCTTTATTCAGTCCTTAATTCTAGACTTTTGGGGTGCCCAAATCACGTTGTTAATCATTTCAAAATTATTGGTAAGCGGGGTCGGCCTGGTGGCTCAGTTGGTTAGACCGCATGCTCTGAGCAACAGGGTTGCCGGTTCGATTCCCACATGGGCCAGTGAGCTGCGCCCTCCACAACTAGACTGAAGACAATGACTTGAGCTGAGCCACCGGTGGGTGGTCAGATGGCTTAGTTGGTTAGTGTGCGTACTCTTAACAAGGTTGCCAGTGACGGGACTTGTGACTGATCTTGGAGCTGAGCTGCACCCTCCACAACTAAGATTGAAGGACAACAACTTGACTTAGAGCTGATGGGTCCTGGGAAAAATGCACTGTTCCCCAATACAGTTTTTTAAAAAATTATTGGTAACCAAAAACTAAGGTATTTTTATTATTCATTCATTCATTTATTTATTTTAAATATTTTATTGGAGAATTGGGGAGGGGAACAGTGTTGGGAAATTGGGGAAGGGGAACAGCCAAGCTGTTATCCTTCAATCTTAGTTGTGGAGGGCGCAGCTAGCTCAGCTCCAACTCCAGTCGCCATCTGGCTGCCCCTCAGCAGGTCGCAGCCACTCAGCTCAAGGTGCCTGTTCAATCTAGTTGTGGGTGGGTGTAGCCAACCATCCTATGTGGGAATCGAACTGGAAACCTTGTTGCTATGAGCACACGCTCTAACCACTGAGCCATCTGGCCGCCCGTTGGCAGTTCAGGGCAATTCAGTTCAATGTGCTATGTTCAATTGATCTAAGGTATTTTTAAAGGACACTATAAAATTATCCCTCTTTCATCTTGTACTTGCATTATACCAGGGGTGCCAAAAAAATGTATACAAGTGGACACTTAGGTCAATGTTGCTCAAGCAGTAGTTCGCTGTAATAAGGAGTGTCTGGACCCTGATGGTAACCACTTTGAGCACCTCTTGTAATTGCAGAAGTCAAACATGACTTGCATTTATCTTTTGTTATTGGTATACATTGAGTATTATAATTTAAATCATTCTCCTTTCTTAAAATGTGTATACACTTTTTTGATACCCTCTGTATATGTACATATACTTTTTAATAAAATTTAACATGAATACATATGTTTAATCTCAAGATAGAGCTTTATATTTATGCAGAAGAAGTTTCATTGTATGAGTTTCAGTCTTTCTAGGGTTTGGAAATCCTTTTTCTTCTCTCTTCTTTTAAATCTTGATTCTTTTATTTGGTGTGTACTCTATCATGGGCATATGTTGTTCTTGCCTATCTGGTGAAGATGTTCTGATTTTCCTATGGAAGCACCGCTCTTTCAATAACAATCCTGTGGTTTAGGCGGGGGGACTGTCCCCCACATCCTGATGGGGCATGTGACTCAGTCATAGGGACAGAAAGTACAACAGAGATTACCAGAGGCTGAAGGGTGTGGAGGGTCGGGAGTTAGTGTTTAATGGGTACAGAGCTTCTGTTTGGGATAATGAAAAAGTTCTGGAAGTGGATAGTGGTGATGGTTGTAGAACATTGTGAACATACTTAATGCCACTGAGTTATACATGGTTAAAATGGTAATTTTTATATTATGTATATTTTACCACAAAAAAAAAGAAAAAATATAACTTGCAGACATTGATACTTCTTAAATACTTTAGCGTTCATATCATTGACGAGGGTTCAATATTTGTTTACATTTTCTTTTCATGTAAAATTTACATATAATGAACTGCACAAATCTTAAGTGTACAGATTTTTGAGTTTTAACAAATGAATACACCTATATAACCCAAATTTTTATCAACTCTCCACAAAGTTCATCATCACTCCACAAAATTCATTCCCTCATGTCCTTCCCAGTGAAATGCTCTGATATGATTTTTAAGAACAGAAATGAGAATCCAAAGCCAATGATTTGCTTTTTGCTTCTACCTATATTGGCCCTCTGAGTGTTGTCTGATTAGCAATCTAGTGCTGTCCCTGAATGTGGAAGGAGAGGAAAAGGTACAGAATGCTGGATAAAGGACACTTCTGTCCCAACGTTGGGATATGGACTGTGTATGTTGAGGAGGGGGAGGTAAAGAGAACAAATGCTCTGGAATTCAGATCAAAGCCAGTTTTCCATTCTCACTAAAGCAGCCTTACCAGAATTGTTTCTTGCGGGTGTGTGTGTGTGTGTGTGTGTGTGTGCTCATCTCTCCTTTGGCTGTTAGCAAAATCCCTCCTTACCTCCCTTGGCTGAGGCCACTGACTTTGACCCAACAGCCCATGGCTCTCAGAGAAGTTCTGTGTTGCTGAGACTTGTGTGGACGACACTGGAAGCCAACTGGCCAGTGGCAGTTCCTTATGCGTGTGCTGTATGAATGGACTAGCCGAGCAGTGTCAGCATGAATCTCAGGAGGATATATTCCCAAGCTGGAGATTATTCATGTTATCTAAGGACTGCCTGTTTCTTCTCTTCCTTCTCCTCCTTTTCCTTTACCAATTCTTTAAATTTTTTTTTTTTAAGATTTTTATTGGGGAATTGGGGAGATGGGAACAGCGCTGGGGAATTTGGGGAAGGGGAACAGACAAGTTGCTGTCG
>NW_017732521.1:207806-209589 GCF_001890085.2 Hipposideros armiger | reverse complement strand
ACGGTAGCCCATGGCAACCCACTGCCACAGGGGCTGCAGCCCACGCTGTCGCCATCGACTCAGGGCAGCCCAGCTCCAGGTCAAGCTATTGTTCAGCATCTTAGCTGTAGAGGGCAGTGTCACTGGCCCTCACACGTGGGACCCGAACTGGGGCCCCCTGGTGTCCGAAGCCAGTTTCCAACCATCACGCCACTCTGCTGGCCCCACCAATTCTTTAATTTTTTAAATTGAACTATATAATTCTGTATCTGTTGCCTGAGAATAATGCATGTTAATTATTTCTAAAAAATTGAACAGAGGCTGGCCAGAATGGCTCAGTTGGTTAAGAACGTGAGCTCTGAGCAATAGGGTCACCGGTTAGATTCCCACTCAGGTCAGTTGAGCAGCGCCGAGTTGAGCTGCTGCTGAGCTGCCAACAGGTGGCAGGATGGCTCAGCTGGTGAGAGCAAGTGCTCCAACAACAAGGCTGCCTGTTCGAGATGGTGGGCTACACCAGCCGGCAACTAAAGCCTGAACTCGGCACCTTGAGCTGAGCTGCCGCCCGGGTGGCTCAGGGGATAGAGCACGCACTCTTAACAATAAGGCTTCGACTCCCACCTGGGATGGGAGGCTGTGCCCCTCCCCGCAAACCTCTCTGCAAATCAGATTGAACACAACACCTTGAGCTGAGCAGCTGCAAGCTGCCAACGGGTGGCCGGATGGTGACTGGACTTGGAGCTGAGCTAGCTGCGCCCTCCACAACTAAGATTGAAGGACAACAACTTGGTTGTTCTTCTTCACCAATTCTTCAACACTGTTCCCCTTCCACAATTCCCCAATAAAATCTTGAAAAAAAAAATTGAACAGTACAGCACAAAGAGAAAGTGCCTCAGTTAACATTTCCAAGAAGCATATCTGGTTTATGTCCTTTGAGAACTTTTCAAAATACATGTACAAGAATGTGTATGTCTCTGTATTTTAAAAAAATGAACCAAATTATTCATACTGATCTACAAGTTG
This sequence comes from Hipposideros armiger, assembly GCF_001890085.2. Taxonomy (NCBI): domain Eukaryota; kingdom Metazoa; phylum Chordata; class Mammalia; order Chiroptera; family Hipposideridae; genus Hipposideros; species Hipposideros armiger. The sequence goes on along the minus strand of NW_017732521.1, from coordinate 208,590 downwards.
TTTGTTTCGCTTGAAAATTATATTTTATACCACACAATTGCATTTCTTCTGCCCCAATAAGATGTATTGATTTTGAGAAAATAACTCACATAGCTCCCTCAGAGCTCTATTTTGTTTTTTAAGGGTTATTTTTTTCAAAGTCATGTGGATTAATTCCAGTATCTCAAGTAAAACTTTAGCTGTAAAATGACATGGTTGGCCAAGAAAAACAACTTAAGTACTCATAATTTTCCATCCATTGATTTTGAACATTTTAAAGGAGACTCTCCTCTTCCCTCAAGCCCGGTTTTGAAGAGCTTAAGTAAGCAACCTGCTTGAGGAATCATACTGAGTCATTTCATTACTGAGGAATGGGCAAAAAATAATTAAAATACATAAAGCAACTTATCACACCAGAAGTGGCAAATTACAACTCACAGTTACAAAATGGGAGACCCTAAGACCCTAATCCTGACTTTTGTTGGAGTCTGTTTGGTGTGGAATGAAATTATGTAACATGAAATACTTAGTAATCCTCCATGAATGGTATTATGGTATTATATTATGGTTTTAATTATTATTTTGGGAAGCAGTTTCAGGTTGGAATGTTTGGTATCCTCAGTGTTGAAGCCTGAAATCCTGAAGATACTTTCTATTAAAAATTACAGGGTGGGGAGAACTACAGTCTGTAAAAAGCATTTAAGAAAAACATACCTCCACCCAGAATGTATTAACTATAATTAGACAACAGCAAGAGCTTACTGGGGCCATCTTGAAATGTTGAAAAAATAAAAAGATTAAAAAA
>NW_017732521.1:193913-207666 GCF_001890085.2 Hipposideros armiger | reverse complement strand
CTGTTGGCAGCTCAGCGGCTGCTCAGTTCGGGCCAGGACTAGAACCGCTGTTGCTCAGAGCTTGCACTCTTGATCAAGCTCTTAACCAACTGAGCCACTCAGCCGGCCCAAGATTTAAAAATATTTTAAGTATACATGTGTGTTGAGGAATATAAGGTAGAGATGACAGCAGGAGAAGGAGCAGGCGTAGGCAAGGACAGGGTGATGGGGAGGGAGGAGAAAGCGCCTGTGATGGTTAAATGTTATGTATCAGCTGAGCTAGGCTATGGTGCTCAGTGCTTTGGTGACATACTAGTCTAGATGTTGCTAGAAAGGCATTTTGTAGATGTAATTAGCATCTACAATCAGTTGACTTTGAATAAACCGGAGTACCCTCCATAATGTGGGTAGGACTCACTCAATCAGTTGAAAGTCTTAAGAGGAAAGCAGGTTTCCTGAAGAAGGAATTCTGCCTTAAAACTGGGACATAGAAATACTGACAGTTTCCAGTCTGCCCTAGGTATTTTGGACTTGCCAGCCCCCACAATGGCATAGGCCAATTCCTTAAAATGGAGATTCTTATTGACTGTGGTTCTAGAGGAATCTTAAGAATGACTTTCCTGAATTGGTTTCTGGAACTGATTATCTAATCTGATTAGATTTAAAGGCTCTAATGACTCTATTTCTAGTGGAAAAGAGAGCACTGAGAGTTCATGACACGATGTGGCAATGGGGAAATGCAAAATTACCACCTTTGGATGTTCCTAATCAAATACTTGTTAGAGGTTAAGGTTCTGGGTGATCATATATTTGATACAGGAGAACATTTGGGTCAAACTAATGAGTATAAGATTGGCTGTTGGCTAATAACTGCACTGGACAAAGTGGGGAAGGAAAAGGGTGAGTTCAGGGCTTCGAATTCTCACCTACATGACCAAAGTTTCTGTATCTGCCCTGAAATAAGTTCTTATTATGTGTAGTCACAGAGCTAAGGTTTCTGAAAACCAAAGCCAAAAGTCTCATCCTCCAAGTGGCTGAATTACAAAGCCAATTGAATTCCCAACTCAGAGGGCATGAGCTATTAAAGTGAGGGCACTGATAGGGAACAATGTCCTGAACTTTGGAATGGGGGTATATGGGCACATCCTCATAAAGCTGAGGATGTTGAACCCCTAAGTCCTGCTGAGCCTTCTTTGCCAGGAGAAGCAGGCCTTCTATCTATCTGAGGTTAACCCCACTATGCTTGAGCAATGCAGGCAATGACCTTCCCTGCAATAGCCTCCCCTGAGGTAGTTATCTTGTAAGACACTGCTGATCCTCTTAGGGCCTGCCCTCACCAACCCTCTTTGTATCTAGACATATAACCAGACTCAGGTCCCAGCAGCACCTGAAAAATGAGGAACAAAACGCGACTCATGAGGAGGTGAGCTATATTCTGAAAGGACTCCTTGATTTTTCCAACTCACACAGATATATACCTGGGGAATATGAGTAGGAATAAATATTAAGGGCATGGGGGTACTATGTGGAAGGAACCTAAAGTTTGATCAGACTGAATTTATTGATGTGGGCCCATTAAGCAGTGATTCTAGATTCGGTATTGTAACTCGAGGGGTTACCTATGTAACCATACACTTAGGCAGTTTTGTTCCCTTCTGAGTTTATTTTCAATTAAGAGACTAGGTAGCTAAACGCAAATTTGGCCTGGTGGTCTCTCACCCATCTTCTGAGGCCAGAACCATTTTTGTAGCCTGGCCTCATCTCCTATGGATCTTGAACACATTTCTCTAGTTATTACTCAGCACCTGAGATTTGCTAATTACAACCACTAAATTTACTTTTGCTAACACTAGGTAACAAATGAGGCTTTTCCTAGAAACGTTATGTGGAATGCCATCAGAGACTTGACAGAACAAAGACAAGTCAGCCTTGGAAATCCACTTGTGTCTGGTCCTTACTCAATTGTAGTCACATGGTCTTCACCAGCAATTCAGGAGATGCTTCAGTAACTGGTTCTGAGACGTTTCTCATATTACCTTACTCGGTTATAACCATCTCGAAGCCAAGGAAGAGGAGCTCCTTTTCTAGTATCTAAATCCTATGCCTTTGTATGTCTAGTCACTTTCCAAAAAGGTGAATTTTCTTTATTAAAACAAATTTACCTTTGTCCTTCCAGATTGTCACATTTTGCTAGATTCAAGTTAGGTCAACACAACTGACATAAAATCTGCCTATTTAGAACTAGAAGATCCAGAGGGCCCAGTGTTTTTCTCCTATGCACCATTGACACATTGTTATTTCTTCATAGCGGCAACTATATTTCCCGACTATATAAAAAAGTTAATGCATTAAAAAGAGAAAGAAGTCTAGGGTCCTCACTTCCAAGATGACCAAGAAAAGAAGGAACAATGGTTGTGCCAAAAAGGGCCATGGCCGGTGCAGCCTATTCGTTGCACCGTGTCCACTGCATGCCCAAGGACAAAGCCAGTAAGTTCATCATTCGAAACATACGAGGTGTGATCAAACAATATGGTGAATGTTTAAATTAAAAAAAAATTATTATAGTAAAAGACGGGTTGCCATTAATCCCCCTCAAAATATTCCCCCACACACACTTCAAACACACTTATCCCATCCTTCTTGCTACTTTCTGAAGCATTTATAGAAGTCCTCTTTCATGAGTGTCTTTAGTTGCTCTGTCATGGCTGCCTCAATGTCCTGAATCATTTTGACTTTGGGGAAGAGCAGAAGTTGCACAGTGCCAGGTCCGGTGAATAAGGTGGATGAGGACGCACCATAGTTTTTATTTGACAGGAATTGCTATACCAGAAGCGACGCGTGACACAGAGCGTTGTCATGATAGAGGATGAAGTCAAGACACTCACGAAAGAGGACTTCCAGAACTGCTTCAGAAAATGGCAAGGACGATGAAATAAGAGTGCTTGAAGCAAGGGGGAATGTTTTGAGGTGAATTAATGGCAATGTGTATTTTACTTTAATAAATTTTTTTTAATGTAAACATTCACTTTTTTTATCACACCTCATAGCAAAGGTCGCAGCCATTAGGGACATTTCCGAAGCAAGTGTCTTCAATGCCTATGTGCTTCCCAAGTTGTATGTGAAACTACATTACTATGTGAGTTATGCCATTCACAGCAAGGCAGTCAGGAATCATTCCCATGTAGCCTGGAAAGACCAGACACCTCCACCCTGATTTAGGCCTGTGGGTGCTGTCCCACGACCTCTGCCAAAGCCCATGTAAGGAGCTAAGTCCTTAAGGACTGAAGAAATGTTCTCTGGGGATAAAAATAAAATGGAAATTATACTTAAAAAACAACAACAAAATGGAAAGGGTTCCACTTCTTAATTATTGAATTAAAATTTATTTTAAAAGGTAAAGTTTTATATAGCCTTTTAAAAAATGAAAATTCAAGTCTTAGAATTAAGCAATGAGTCTTCAACATTATAAAGCTATTTATAACAGTAATTAAAGTAGTGGTAATATTTTACCCTTATTGAAAAGTCACAGAATTCACACCACAACTTGGATCCTTACTGATTCAAGTGTCTTATCTTCCATAATAAGGATTTGATCAGTTTTAAGATACAGTTCCTCTGGATATGCTGTCCTCAGAGCTTCTATTATCACTGTTCATCAGCTCACACAGTGGGATAGCTGGCTGCTGTGGCAACTCCACAGTGGTTGTCCTGGTCTTTGGCCATTTTTACATAGCCATTCATGCCCCATTCTGGACCCCAGCTGAAAGAAGAGCATGTTTTCCATTTTATACAAAGAATCAAGTACACATTATTAGATCCATTAACAATAATGCCTAATACTTAAAATAGTACTTACCATGTGTCAGACACTATTCTAAGTTCTGTTACATGTATTTATAAGTATATGAATTTCCCTGGGTCCTTAACTTATTAAGACAGAAAACTGAGGCAGAACTGGAATTCCAATGTAGCAGTCTGTTTCCACAGGCTATCTTATATGTCATCTCAATTAAAGAACTTTAGCTATGAAAATTATTCCTGACAACCCTCGAGGCTTCTGAGAGTTGGGAAGCAGAATGCAATGGCAAGGCATCAAAATGATAACAGGAAGGATGCAAAGAGGCCACTGGACTCTTGGATAATTTTTAAAGAATCAGCAGAGGCAAATGTTTCTGCTCACTATACACCTTGTTGAAAAATTGGAGACAGAAAAAGGAAACCATCCCTCAACCCTACAGGTGAAACCCTATCTGAAATTCTTGGGGCCAGATGTATTTCTGAATTAAGAAAATTTTCAGAATTTTGAAATGCAATTTCAAATAATAAGTCTAACAAGGTTGTTACAGAATCTAATAATCAAACATCAGAACTTCAGTGCTGACTCTAACTAAGTGGAAGAAAGACTTCTGGGATTTCAAAATTGAGCTTTATTTTGGACCCAAAACCAAATACTGATTCCAAATAAGGATTCCCTTTTCAAATTCAAATGTAACATTGGGGTTTTTGTACCTGTTCTTGACAATCCAAAATTTATTGTTCTTTGATTCTCCTCCTTCAGAGCCATAGCCAACCACCAGAACGCCATGATCCAGGTCTTTGCTGCTGCAGTTTGGCTCATAATAAATGCCTGGGAGAGTAAAATTCAATGTTGGGGTGAGAAGCTCCAGGTAACATGTGACAGTCACCCACCCTATCAACCACAGCTCAGAGAGGCACCTCAAAATTCAGTAAAATGTCATAAACAAATTCCAAACAAGGCTTAAATATTTGCCAAAAAATAGTAATGGTGGATAAAAAGGAAAAAGTCAAACTCAACTCACTAGAAATCAACAAAATTTAACTCAATCCAATATATTTTCTACTTAAAAAAAAAAATTTCCAATAAGACCTAGTTATCAAGACTAAGGTGATTTAGTCACTTATCTACTAATGTTAATTAGCACAAACCTTCCTACTCCTAGAATGCCAGCTAAGGGTTCTATGAAGAACCCATGAGCTCTAAGATTTTTTTATAGTTCTAATTTCAGTAGTTAAGAGATTTTGGGAGAAAATGTCCAACAATTGGAGAATAGGTAGGTAAACTAGGTTGTACATATAGAATTCATTACATAGCCACTTAAAAATATTTATGAAGAGTTAGAGTTTGTCATCCTGAGAAAATGTCTAAAGTATAATGTTCAATGGAAACATCACTATGTTAAATGTACACACTCACAATTCTGTAGTCTTGGAAAGCAAGACTTCATACCAAAAAAGTTAATCATGGTGGTATTTTCAATTTTGCCTGCCTGAATTTCTATAATAAAAAGACAAAAACCTACCTTTGTTATAGAACTGGAATGATGAATGGCCTGCATCAATAGCAACCGAGATGGGCCCCACAGTTGCCACTGCTTTCATTAGGGACTTCTCCCGCTGAGGGATATCCACGAAGCCAGTGTCATTGGCAACAGAATACTCCGGCTTGTAGTTACAGGTATTTGATTCCTTTTAAAGGTAAATGGGAAAGATGCTTGTGGAACTATGGAACTTGGAGCTATGTTCCACCTCTTAGGGAACCTAAGTTCTAGGACCCCAAGACTTAGCAGTTTACACCTTAATGATTTCTAAGTCAACTTTGTTATATAACAGTCCAGGAAGCATAATGCTATTGGTTGGTTTGAAATTGAAAACTTAGCAGATGTTTCTTCAATGAGACCCCTTAGTTCTACCTGTTCATAAGAAATTTTTCACTATGGAGAAATCTGCATTATATGCAGAATGGTGCATATATTCTCCATGTTACATAGAAATAAGAACAGCTATATGTTAACCATTTAGTCAGAGAACTGTGCAAAAGTTGATAATTTACAGTGACAGTTCTGACAGTTTGTATCTAAAATGTGAATAGTGAATAAGGTATCTGTTATCTCTGAAAATGTTCAACTTTCAAAAGCAAGCTGGAATAACAAGATAAGGAGCTCCATTTACCCTTCCAATATATGGGTAGGATTCCTCTGAGTCCAGGCCTCCGTTTTCCTTGACATACTGGAAGGCATTATCCATTAGGCCACCACTGCAGCCCTCATTGCCTTGAGACCGAGAGCAGTCCACCAGGTTCTGCTCACTCAGTGAAACAAGTTTGCCAGTTTTCCGGAACACCTGTCCTTCAAGAGCACCAGTTGCACTAAAAGCCCAACAAGAACCACACTGACCCTGAAAATAAAAAAGGTATCAGTTTATAAGACAAATACAAAGACTGACAACAGCCTTTAAAAAAAACACCCCAAAAAACCAGTAAATTGCATGTTACTCCACAGTCTACCAAAGCAGCGATGCCATTCCTTTTTGGCTTTCCTGAGATAAAAGATCTGAATCTGAATACTGTCGTACCTGATTCTTCACAGGAGTTACATAGCCCTTTTTTCTCCAATCCACAGATGAGGGAATCTTAGCAAAGATTGGATCTGGGAACACTTTCCCGTTCCTGTACTGCCGGTTTTGAAAGCCATTCATCACCTGCCTGAATTCTTCATTGGTCTATAACGAAAAGTAAAAAAAAAAAAAAAATACACACAAAAAATAACTGTTGAAAAAGCAAGAGGTTATTTTACTAAAGTGCTAAGGAAAGGAAGCATAAAAAGTTAAGCAATCCATGCCACACTCACCATGTCACCAAAGGCATTCATTGCCATTGTGAAGCCATATTTCCTTTGGCTGTATTCCCGATTGTGCAGTTCAATCATTTTCATATTCTTCTCCCATACTGCTCTCCTCCATTCTTCTTCATTCTAGAAGCAAACATATAACCTTCCTCTTTATTTCTACTTAAAACCCAACCCATCCTCACCAAGTGGATTTGCAGACAGAAGAGAAACCATGGCCAGGGATGGCTTTATACTTCTGGGAGCTGTTCTACAAGTTCCAACACAGGAATATATGCCCATATTGTGCTCAGTAATGGCCGCCATTAAGTTATTGCCTTGGTAAAAGCTGACCTCTAGAAGCTTACTCTCTGCTATAAACTTCCAATGGCAAGGGCCCTTCTCTAAGGGGTCCCTCTAGACAATTTCAGATGTTACCAACCGTGCCATATAGTCTCCTGTGTTTTGCCTTCCACTGGTACCACTGTGCATCAAAACTTGAATCAAATTTTGGAATAGCTGAGGCTATTCCCAAGCAAAGGGCAGCCAAGAAGAGTGAGGGATTCATGTTTCAAAAACCTAGGAAGGGAAAAAAAAAAAAGAGTATCTGAGTAGACCAATCCTTCTAAAAAGTCATCTTACTTTCTTCTGAGACGTTATAGTCACTATGGTGGAGTAAAAATATTTAATTTATCCTCGCAAGTATTTACACAAGGACTGTGGAGGAAGGTTATGGATGTGGGTGGAGAAAAACAGGCCGCGGACTTATCAAATAGTGGAGGTATATGATTCAGCCATCAAAATGAAAAACAAGCTAACAAGGGCTATAGAAATGGAAACAGACTTCACTGTAATAGTGCAATGATAATTTAGGTTTGATAAAGGTCTCAGGGAACCTCACGGGTCACAGTCTTAAAGCAAAGACTAGAAACGACTGTAGGGTCAGGTTCTTTACTCAGGGTACCAAAGTGACCTGGGAAACCTTATTCATCAGGACTCCTGATCCCAAGTCGGGACAGGGATCCCAGCAGTTAGGTGTCCAACTTACACCTTTCTTCTTGACTATTGTACCGCAGGGGATGCCTTCAAACCTCTGCTTCTTGAATTTGAAACCTTTCAGAAAGACCTTCCCAGGAGATGGGGAGGAGTGCACCCAGCTTCTGCTGTCCCCACACCTGATCTCTGACGCCGACACCCCCACTCCCTCTCCCAAACCGGCGACGCGATCACGTGGCATGCAGTTGCCCAGGGCCCTGCTCTCCTCGGGCTCAGAGCACCATCCTGGCCCAGGTGACGCCAACATTGCAGGCGGGGCTTGGACGCGGGAATGTCGCCCCGCCCCCGCCACACGCTCGCTGCTTCCAGAGGATGTTGACGCAGCGCAGGGAGCCGGGCCCCTTGGCTGCCGGGCTGCCAGACCTGTGACCGCCAACCGTCCTGAAGCTGACTGTCCGGCTCCTGTATAGCCTAGAACCCCGGTGGTCTTAGGGCCGCCCTGGGTTCCCTGAATCTCCCTTCTACCCTTCCCCACCTCAAGGCTCGCAGGGCTCGAGGCAGCGCCGACCCAGCCTCACCAGCTCCGGGCAGACAGTCGCTCTTGTTCCCGGGGTCGCACCCACCCCCTCATCTATGTCCCTGGATGGGCCCCTCCTCCAGTCCCTGTCCTTACGCGCTTGGCCGTAGACCAGGGTACTGACCTGTTGCAGCCACAGCTGCTCAGGCGCACTCCACGGAAGCGCGTAACTCTTCAAAGGTCGCCGAGGCCGGCGGTTCTGGCCCAGTTGCCCCTGATTCAGCCTTTAAGGCCCTGAGTTTCGGCCTGGTCCACCCCTCCCCCACCGCCTGCCTGCGCCGCGATTGGCTGAGCCGGCGTGGGGCGGGGCCTCCGGACGCTGGGACTCCTGGCGCTTGAAGCGGCTGGGTCCCAACTCATCCCAGGGTAAGTCATACCTGCCTCAGTGGGCCCGGAGGAGTCGAGCTGAGGGTCCAGTTACAACAGTTCTGAGGTGGGGTCCCGCGCCTCTCTGGGACTTGGATCACTAATTACCCCGAATTCTTGCGCTTGGCGTGTAGTTCATGCAGAGGCCCCAAGTGGATTTTCAGTGTAACCCTCACTGTCCTTTAGTCCTAGTTTTTGGTTAAAAGCTCAGGAGGGCTGAGCACAGTATAATCTAGTACAGTGGTTCCTGTTTATTCCACAGCAAAGGTGAGGCTTGGTAGAAGAATTCAGACCCCACAGGCAGATGTGTGCTCTATTTTGGGATGGGTGCAGTTGGGTCTGGGAAGAATCGAGTGGAATCGCAGTGCCCAAAACAAAGACATGACGGTCAAGGCCCAAATCCTTGAAAGGAAAGGGGACGACTGGGTGGCTTTCCAGGGAAGGCGAGGCATTTGTAAGGCCCCTGTCCTGTCTTCCCCAGTCAGGGATTCTGCCTTCCCAAAGCCTTTCTCAAAACCAACAGAAACGAGTGATTTACAGGAGAATTTGGCTTAATAAAAAGGAGAAAAACAACTGAGAAGGGCGGAAGCTGCTTTTATTTCCCTAGTTTCTACATTATAGATTATTGTCTTCCTTAGTATCCAAAATGCTTCTCTTGGGTTTAATAAGTTTAATAACATTTAATGTCAGAGTTCAGGTTACACAGTTTGAAGAAATATTTTAGATGGAGTTTAAATGATTTAATTATTGATTAAAGGAAATTAATTCACAAACGTTTTAAAAACTTTTTAATTATATAAGAAATATATTGATTGTAGAAAATGTATTTTAGGAAATAAACATCCCTTGTCCCCTCCTCCATAACTCTTCTAAGCGTATCTTTGCATATTAGACTTTTTCACAAAAATGAAATCACAGTAAATGTCGACTTGTACACTCTGTTAAAATTAAATTGAGCGACTTCGTAGTAGCACAGACAAATATTTTTAAAAATCAACATTAAAAATTTCACTTTATGTCCTTTGAAGTAGAATCCCTTTCCTCTCAAACACTAATAGTGGGAAGTTCTCAGGTGTTTATAAAGTACATTGTATTGCACATAGCTGGAGTTTTTTGTTTTTCATTTTTTTCTTTAAAAAAGATTAATCATGGCAGTCAACACAAGTAGAAATAAATGAAGACCATCCACATGAAACCAACTTGCTATATTAAGGGAGACAATTCAAAGACTGCCGGGTTGAGGAAAAGCTTTACAATGAAAAAACAAGGAAGCTTCCCTAAACCCTGACTGGAGGTCACTGTCATGGGGAAGCTGAAGGAGGAACAACTAGAAATGTGACATCTTCTGTGATTGGTTTGGGGAGAATATTTGGATATCTCTGGTTTGTCCTGGGTTGGAAGTGGAGGCAAAAATAGGTTGGTAGCCATTCAGTAAGTCCTGACTGTTCTCTTATAGGCCAGAATTCTATTGTCCTATAAACTCTGGCCACTGTTCTTTTGTTTACTCAGTCTATGACAAGAAATTTAAGTCATTCTAACATGTGGGTTTTACAGTTGCCCTTGGGTCACAGCTCCACAAGATTGCACAGGGTGGACAAACCTGCTACGGCATGACTACCTGCACCTTAGGCAATAGCCTCACTGGAGGCTGTGTGGCAGGTGCTGCTCCAAAGAATGGCAGGCATCCCCTTTGTTTCTTGGAATGCGGTACAAACACAGTGAAGGAAAAAATGGACTCTCTTTATTGCAAATATGCCCAAAACCTAAAAATTATACCAAGAAATACCTAAATTCAGGAGAAATACAGGAGAAAGCCGTTTAAGCAAGAGAGTAAAAGATATTGCTCCAACTCATGACATCGATTTATACATGATATGTTAAATTATGCATTACAGAAATGTTATTACTAACCATTGTATTCTTCTATTCCCATTTCTTTGCAAAATAACTGATGAGTGCTAATTATTAAAATGGTCACATTGTAGTCAAGTGGCCAGTCCTTAGCTCTGCCTTTGATATAATGCAGTTGGCAGATTTCCCAATTCCTATTTACAATGCAATCTCTGTGAAAGTATATTCTTGAGTGTATCTGTCTAGATTTCTTTTACTCACTAGTAAAACAGGATATAATCCTTTATTCCATCTCTGGAAGTTTTTAACCATAATGGAATGAACAAATTTAGTGTGGTGATACTTAAGGCCCTGAGGCCAGTTAAAACCTCTCCCCAATATAACAACCTCCTCCAGTTTGTTGAAATTCCCTAAACCAAGACTTACTCTTAAAAAAACATTTTCTAGAAAACTGTCCACTTGTAAAGTTGTTTAATACCATTTATAGTTTTATGGAAAAGAGCCTGTTTATGATTAGATGTTTATATGAAGCCACATAAAATAACTTATTTTTCTGGGCTAGTATAAACTTGCTTTTCCTTTAGGGTTAAAGAGTCAATTTGTTAAGCAAATCAATCAACAATGATTAATTAAATTCTTACTTTGTGCTTATTGTTCTCTCCTGGTGTAGTTCGTGCGATTACTTAGACACATCCTACATATAACTTTACTACCCCTTTTTTGAAGCTCAGCCTTTCATTTAAAATCTGAGATTAACTACAGCTATCTTGATTTTACAGCATATAAGCACAGCTATGACCAATATATTTAAATGAGATTATGACAAAGCATCTTGGTGCTGTAGCTAACAAAGGAGCTGACCTTGTGGGATTTTTTTCCCACCCTGAAGACTATAACCCACAAACTTTCCTTTGGATGCCAGAGGATCTTTTCTTCAAATCTGTAAAAAGTCTTTTCTTAATACAAGATGTATTAGTTTCCTATGGCTGCTGTAACAAATTCCCACAAAACTGATGGCTTAAAACAACAGGAATTTATTGTCTCACAGTTATGGAGGTCAAAAGTCCCAGATCAGGATCACTTGGGCCAAAAACCAGGTGTTTGTAGGGCTGTGCTCCCTCTGGAGGCTCTAGAGAACATGTTTCTCTCCAGTTTCTGGTGGCTCCAGGCTGCCCTTGACCTTTGTCTGCATCATTCTAGAGGCAGAGACCTCTATGGTCCCATCACTCTCTTCTTCCGTCTATGTCAAATTTCCTTTCACCTCCTTATAAGAACACTTAGGATTACATTTAGGGTCCACCCAAGTAATCCAGGGTAATCTCTCTATCTCAAGATCCTTAATCACATTTGCAAAATCTTTGCCATATAAATTAATGTTTACAGGTTCCAAGAATTAAGACCTGATACCTGATATCTTAGGGCAGCAGTTCTCAACCTGTGGGTCGCAACCCCTTTGGGGGTTGAACGAGCCTTTCACAGGGTTCGCCTAAGACCATCGGAAAACAAAAAGATATTTACATTACGATTCATAACAGTAGCAAAATTACAGTTATAGAGTAGCAACGAAAATAATTTTATGGTTGGAGGTCACCACAACATGAGGAACTGTATTAAGGGGTCACGGCATTAGGAAGGTTGAGAACCGCTGTCTTAGGGGGTCATTATTTAGCCTACTACACATGACATAAGAAAAAATTAGTTTCTTGACAAAGTTGATCAAAACTTTGTGTTTATCTTCAGGCTAACTTGACTAGGACAGCTAAGCTCCAAACTGTTATATTCTTACACTCTAACTTCTTTGCTCATGGGCCTGACTACAGCCAACATTTCATGCCTCGACTCTCCTGTTAGTGCAATGTTTGATGCAGTTTTTTAAGTCTCAAGATTCCCACACAGCAGTTTCATTACCACCACCTATCCCATAGTCTCTGTGTATAAAAGCATTGCTTACTCACCTCTTCCCGAGCTGTTTCTGGTTTAGGCTTTGAGCATCTACCTGTTGTAATCATCCCCATTATTAAAGTCTTTCCTTACTAATGTAAGTTCTTGCATTTTTTCCCCCTTGACACCTGATATCATTATAGTAAAGCGGTCAAGTGGTCAAGACAGAGAAGCTTTTCATGCTGTTAAGAGAGTCAGCTTACAAGCCCTCTGGACCAAGCCTCTGATCAAGCCAGGGGGCTTGTTCCACAGGAAAGGCATCTCCATATGTGGGGACCTGGCACTACTGGAAATTAAAGCATAATTAGAAGGAGTCCTGTGGTGATGATAATGATGATGATACTAACTAAATAACGTTTAGGTGCAGGCACTGTTCTCAGCACGTTGCACATCCTCCTAAGTGAACTCGTCACAACAACCTGTGACTGTGCTTCCTAGACTTGAGCGTGCATCAGAGTCATCTGGAGGGCTGATGAAGCACATCGGCTGACCTCTGTCCCCGAGTTTCTGGTTCAGTGGGTCTGAGATGGGGTTCCTGAACTGGCCTTTCTAACAAGTTCCTGAGAATTGCTGATGCTGCTGGTCAGGGGACCCACTTTAAGAACCACCACCCTAGGAGATGGGTGCTATAGTAGCCCATTTTACAGGCGAGAATGGTCACAGCTGTGGGACGTACAAAGTCAAGGATAGTGCCAGGTTCCTCTCTCCAGTGAAGAAGAAACTTAAATGTGCTTTAGGCCAGCAGGGCTTAGAAAAGGAGGCTGAGCTGTGGGGACTTTGCCCTCATCCCTTGCCCCCAGCCCCCATCACTTACTTAGGAAACTGGACTCTGGGTACCAGAGGGCACCAGGAGAAGTGAAATGTGAGCACTGAGGCTATTGTGAGATAAAGCACCGAAAATTCCCAGGACCAGGCTCTCACTTTGATGCTTACACCGGCTTACCTGGTGTCATGCTAAAAGGAGGGAAAGACAGGTGAGCCACACAGAAGGCATGCAGCTGCCTCCTCTGGACTGGGCCTCCGCATCTACCCACCCTACCAGCTTCCAGGAGGGTGTTTTGCCCTGTGCCTCCTGGGTGTTCCCTTGCTTGATCATTTCTCAAAGACAAAATCTTTGTGCCTTATCTATGATTAGTTCCTTGTCAGATGTTTAAGCCTACCTCTGATAAAAATGCTTCAGTGACTCATGGTTTTGAGAAGCTCAGGTATTAAAAATGTAAGGTTCATTCATTCACCAAATCTAAAGACATACATTAAATGCTCTTTTAAAGAATTTGAGACCACAAGAAGGAAATAGAACTGTATAATCAAGCACGCCTAATTTTTTTTTTTAATTGGGGAATTGGGGGATGGGAACAGCGCTGGGGAATTGGGGAAAGGGGAACAGACAAGTTGCTGTCCTTTTGTTCTTCAGTCTAGT
>NW_017732521.1:114135-193030 GCF_001890085.2 Hipposideros armiger | reverse complement strand
ACAGCTAAGATGCTGAACAACAGCTCAACCTGGAGCTGGGCTGCAGTGAGCCGCTGACGACGTAGTGAGTTGCCATGGGCTACCGTGTGTGGCCAGCAGCCAGGGTGAGGGGCCAGCAGCCGCAGTGAGCGGCCGTCCAGAAGCCGGGGACTGATCTGCCTCGCCCGGGAAGAGCACAATGATGGTGCCAGCTTGGGCCAGTGAAGCAACGCCCTCCACAACTAGACTGAAGAACAAAACGACAGCAACTTGCTCCCCTTCCCCCAATTCCCCAGCGCTGTTCCCATCCCCCCAATTCCCCAATAAAAATCTTTAAAAAAAAAATGGTCATGTCCTTAAGAATTGTCATTCAATCCAAAGTCACACTAACATTGCAGCAAAAACTGTTGCTATTGAGATATTGGCTATTGATCACTGGCTATTGATCATAATTATTGATTTGCCATTCTTCTAGAATCCTACTGTAGGGCATTAGAGAAGGTTTTAGCTTTATTCAGGGAAAATAGCCCTCAATAACCATCCTTCCCTTTAAAGATGGTCCTCTGCCAGATTTCTTCCATGGTTTCACCTATTGTTCTAGGAAGCACTACTCTCCTGGGATTCATGTGGTCCTATGAATGGATTTGAAATCCTTTCAGAAGGGTGAAAAAATTGTAAAATATGCTTCCAATTCCATTTGAAGAAGAGTTCTGGGTAAGGGACAAAGAGTCTTGAGGAGCTGAGGCCTAAGTCACACAGCCCTGAGTGAGAATGCCAGGCCTGAGTCCAGAGTGATGACCCTACTGACGGGGCCTTGCCCTCCCCACCAGCCCTTCTGCCAGATCTGTGGGACTGGGGTTTAGCCCCATTTCTTCCTTTGCAAATGACCTCCACTCTGTTCCTCTGGGAATACTGTGTAAGGTGTTGGAGTGGGAAGGGTAGGGGGCTTGGGATAATGACAGCACAATGACCTGATTCAGGAAATGATGTTTTGCCTTTTATTCATTCTACAAATCTTTCTGAGTCCCTTTTATGGCAGGCCCTGTGCTGAGGGATCATTGAAGAACTAACACTGACACATTTCCTGGGCTGGAGGAGTTTTTAAATAGACCTGTGCTTCCTTTCTTCCCCGTTGACCTAACAATCTTGGCAGCTTCTCAATTTGTGGGCCCCCAAGTAATGAGGTTTCCATGTAGCCATCTCATCCCCCTGATAAGGGAGCCTCAGAAACTATGCAGCCTCCTCTTTTCCAGATTTCATCAGGAAAAAGGGAAGTCCTGAATGACATTAAATAAAAGACATTGTGACCAAGGTACCTAGTGCCCTTTATCATGGACCAAACATGTCTCATTGATTCAGGTGGTTTTGCCCTAATAACAGGAGCCATTGTCTGCCTCCTGGACCTGCTCTAGCTCACACACTGTGACCTGGTGTCTGAGCTCAACTTGACAGCAGTCTACCATTGACCCTTAGGCTGCCCGTAGTGAATCCCTTTGGTGATTTCACTATTAATCTGTGTAGGTCCCTCTGTATTAACAGAGAAAACAAGGGCTGACATTTTGTTTAGAGAGGACAGGTAGCAGCAGTGTGGTGCAGCCTTTAAAGTTTAACCAAAACACTGTCACCATTTTAGAGTTCTTTCTCGGGGAGCAAAATGTTCATTTTACCAGAATTGGTACAGAACCCATCCCCTGTCCACCACCCAAGGTATTAGCAAAATGTCTAGGATCATAAATGATATCAAATGATATAAGCTCTTCTACAATATTTTAGATCAAATACTATGCTATGTATATCTTTTATTGTCAATATGTATCACATTCCATTGTCTGACCTGTGAGTGAAAAAGGGGCTATGTAGAAAATCTGACAAACTCAGTGAAAGTGACAGGCTGATCGGATCATAATAAATTCCTAACTGGGCAGGTCATAGTGGGCAGTCAGGCCTCAGGCCTATAACTTCCTTACCAAAAGGCTTCTCTTTGCCTTAAGCAAGCCCTGTCCATTGTTTCTGTGTGTCTAGGTTAACACATCTTTGAAATGCCAGAATAATCCTCTCTTTCAAACTCCTCTGAGGTATAACTACCCTCAAGGGAGCATGTAATCTTTTTCTCTGTATACCAACTCCTTACTGTAAATGTTAAAAGTTAACTATCCTGTACCCACCAATGTAAATAAAGTATGTATCTCTCCATTTTACTTTTTATCCAATCATAGGGATTTTTCCACTTTGCTTTGTCTTGCCTCCTTAATCTACCACCAGTAGATTTCATGTAACCTTCCTTACAGCTCCCTTCTGTGATTCCAAATGCATAAAAAGAACTGCAAAATCACTATTCTCTGGAGTATTTTCTCAGTCTGTTGAGATCTTGCTTCTGGGCATGTCCTGAGTTTGGCTCAAATAAACTCTTATAAACTTTTCTATACGTTTGGATGTTCTTATGTTGACAGACCATATCATAATTTATCTAACACTCTCCTTTTCTGTTATTGATGGGCATTTGGATATGTTTTGTTTGCCACTTACAAACAATACTGCAATGGAAATCTTTGCACATCTATCTTTATAGACGTGTACAAATATTATAACACTAATTCCTGGAAATGGAACTACTTGCTGAAAAAAGTTGTTCCAATGTGTACTCCCACCTGGAGTGAATGAGAATGTGCATTTCTTCACAACTTGTAAACCAGCTCATTTTATAAGCAAAATATGATGTAACTGCTATTTTCCAACACTGAGAATCCAATGTGCCAGGGACTTTACATACACAGTTGGAACTGATTTGATTTAATTTACTCCTTGCAACAACCATGAGGTCAGAATTACTATTTTACAATTGAAAAACAAAATGTGAATTAGCTGTGTGACCTTAGGCAAACAACTTAAGCACTCTGTACTTCCAGTCTTCTAGTAGAAAACAGAAGTTGTAATTTCATCCTTATCTACTACCTGGGTATGATGGTCAGTTTTATGTACCAATTTAGGTAGGCTATAGTCCCCAGTTATTCAATCAAACAGTACTCTAGGTATTGTCATGTAAGTATTTCATAGATGTTATAAAAATACATATCAGTTGACTTTAAGTAAGAGAGATTATTTTAGATAATCTGGTGGGTCTGATTTAATCAGGTGAAGCAATTTAAGAACAGAGCTGAACCTTCCCTGAGGCAGAAGAAATCCCTCCTGTGGATTTATTTATGCCAGAGAGTCCCAGCATCTTTCCTGATGGCCTGCTGAGCCAGCCCCACAATTGCATAAACTAATTCCTTTCAATAAATCTCTTCCTATATAATCCCCTACTACTCTGCCTCTCTGGCTGAACACAATGGGGGTGTGTTAAAAATAAAAGTACCATATGAGTACATCTGCAAGGTGTATCATGGTGCCTGTAAATTGTGTGATGGACATGATCTGTTGACAGTTTAAATGTGCTGGGGAGGACGGCAGCATAGAAAGAAGAGTGAAAAGATTGGGTGCTGGGATGTAGTTTGGCCATCAGCAGGCTGCATAATCTTGAATAGGTGATGTAATCTCTCTCTGGACCTCCAGTTACTCACTTATAAAAGGAAGGAGTTTCACCAGATGGACTCTAAGTATGTTTTCAGGGCCCAAAAGCCAAGAATTATGAATTTGCTTTATAGTCATAGGCTTTAAAATCTTTTCATTTTTATTGTCAGCTTTGAAGCTTCATTTACAAACAATAAAATCCACTAATTTTAAGTGTACAGGTTGCTGGGTTTCTCCACAAAGTTCCCTCCTGCCCCCTGGTAGTCCATCCGATCCCCTAAGCCTGGCATTTGGCTAACACTGATCTGCTTCCTGTCACTCTAGCTTTGCCTTTATTATAATTTCACAAAAATAGACTCATGAAAAAGAAATGTTTTCTTTTGCGTCTGGCTTCTTCCACTAAGCACAATGCTTTTGAGATTCATATCCACCATTATGTTAGTACATTTTATTATAGTTTCATATTGCCTATTTGTATCTCTTCTAAAATAGACTGTTTATGTCCTTTGCCCATTTTCTATTGGGTCATTGATCTTTTCATTACAAATTTATGGAAGTACACTTTTTTAAAAGTTTGTGAATAATATGGAAGTTGATTTTATTTTTTTAAAGCTCCTTGAGTGGCTTTCCACCTAATGGTCTACTTGGAACAGAGAAGGCCATTGATGCTCCCATTCTTTCTCTCTTCTGCCACCCCTGACGGTGCTTTCTCCCTTCCACCTCTCAGCTTGCTGCAGAGGAACACATGCCGGCCTATAGCTCACACTGCCCGGGTGGGGCTGAGGAGCATTGGAAGAGGAAAGGAGAAGACTGAGCACCTGCTTACACCCCTGCTTCTTGGTGCGCATCTGGGGTGTTTTCCCAGCCTCAGAGTTTCAGAGTTGTCTGGCACTGCTCCTTGTCCCTGAGCCTGTGCACTCATTCCTGGGACCAAAGACCCTGCATGGCCAAAGCCTAGATTTGCCCTGACCTGCAGCCAAGCCTCCTTTTCTCCCCCATACACTAGAATGCACCAAGGGGTAGGAGAGCAACTGTCGTCCTTATCAAATCCTGTCTCATTACCCACCATAAACACTCAGAAAACCTCTGCAAGGTGGGACGTTCTCTACAGTGGCCACTTCCAATCATTAGTGAAAAGGGATCGCTGGGCAAATCTGCAGGATTGGGGGGGGGGGAACAAAGGGTGATGGAAAACTACTGGGACAGACAAGGTCACTGTAGTCGTATTTAGTCCTAGAGGCCACCTGGATGCCACTCTCATGTCTCCTCTTTCCTAGGCTGCACCATCATGTCACAATGCTAGGAATAGCCTGCTCTGTCTTGCTGTTTCTGCACTGGGCAGCTGGGAGAAGGAGAGGCCTTCATCTACTGCACTGGGACAGATGTGTGTCTGGCTTCCCAGGGAGAGCTTATGGCCCACAGGGTTAGGTCCTATTGGCTGCCGTCAGCATGGCACCATTTCAGGTGTACCCTCAGATAAGTGGACTGTCCTGGACCAGCCTTGGTGTCTAACCACCAAGGCTTGGTACCTGGGGGAAAATACATATTGTTTTCTAATCAGCCGATTGGGCACACACTAAAGGGCACACGAGTTGCTTACGAACTGGGGTTACTCTGCATAATTCTTGTAGTAAGCTTGAGCAAGCTTCTCAGACATGTAGAAGTATATTTTGATGTTCAGTTTTTCTTCTTTTTCTGCCTCTATCTAATATAAGATGGAATTGAAGAGGATACACAGCAGCAAGGAGTAATTTGAAATTAGAATGGTAACAATGGAAAAAAATTATTTTGATTCAATTCCAATGCCCACTTAAAATATCTTTTATTAAAGTCTATTAACTAGAAAAAGTTTGCATAACAGTCTTCCTATGATAATTTCAAATGAGTCTTTTTCCCAGAATGTCTTTATGGAACTCTCATAAATTCCCATCTTTTAACCAACTGAATCTAACTGGGAATCTTCAAATTACCCAAATCTTTAGACATTCGGTGGACACTCACTAGTCAGGGGCATTGTAAAAGGATTTGGGAAATTTTGCCTCAATGATCAATAAAGGTTCTCCCAAATATTTATCTCATTCTTGGATCTTCAAAGAGTGGGAGCCTTCCTCAGACTCTTTCGTGTGGAAAGACCATCTGCTCCATCCTTTGTTGCAACACAAATAACCACTGTGAAGTTCAGTGGTGAGTTTCAGTAAATTTATTCTATAATGTTTGACTCAGGTAGGCTCGGACTTACAGGTATGTTTGTGTTGTGTTTCATAATTCAAACGCACAGTTCCAACAGTTTACTTTATAAGTGGTACTCTTTGTCTTCCTTGCATTCTCTCAAGCACCAAGCACAGTGTCATCCCTGTGTGGGTGCTAATTGGTGATGATCAAGATAATGATTGTGACAAATGGCCCCATGAAATTGATGAATCATTTGTTGGAAGGGGCAGGCACAGCAGTTATGTAATATTACTTTACCAAACAGGTAATGTTTCATACCTCAGAGTAACACAGAGCATTTTCCTGTCTGTGCTTAGTCACTATTTCTAGTTAGAGTAAAACAGGTTCCTTTGTAGAGAGTAGAACTTTGGAAAAGCATTAATCCTGCAGGCAGACTCTTAATGTAAGAAATACTGCTGTTTCCTTTGGTTCAGGCTACTACCAAAACTTGGCTCCATCACGAGTTGGCAATCAAATAAACAAAAAGAATTGTGCAAGAAGTTTGAATTATATAATAAAAACAAATTAATTCATATGAGTATTAACACTACAATGGTATTGTTCTCCCTGTCCTGTGGAAAGGCCTGGACCTTTCAAAATAAATTGGCTGTGGAATAGACGAGTTTACAGAAAAGCTTTTCATGTATTTATAGGAGATTGCTGACATTTGACTATTTTTGACCTTGGCTTGTAACCTCCAAGCTTTTTCAAATATTCTCTCTATATATGACATATCTCTCTTTCCCTTTTCTCTAGCTAGTACACTTATATTCATTCTTTAATATCCAGCTAAAATGTCATCATTCTTGTCTTACGAGCCATTCCAATACAGGATAGTTCTTTATTTTTTCACTTTTCCATAGGGAAGAATGCAAACTTTCATTGAAAACACTCATCACAACATATTATAGATATTTTCTTTGTGTCTATTACCCTCAATTGTATTATGAGGTAATCAAGTAAATGGACTAATTTTCCCAATTGTTTGAATAATATATTAAGTGTAGGTAAAAACAATTTGCAAAATTATAAAGCAATATTAAAACTCTAAAAAAATTCTTTTACACAGAATATATCTATATAGACATAGATAAAAACTAAAGCAAAAAGGGCTGGCCGAGTGGCGCGTTCGTTGGTTAAGAGCTGGCTTGGGATGCCAGAGGGCCCCGGTTCGGATCCTACATATGAGGGCCAGTGACACTGCCCTCTACAGCTAAGATGCTGAACAACAGCTCAACCTGGAGCTGGGCTGCAGTGAGCCGCTGACGACGTAGTGAGTTGCCATGGGCTACCGTGTGTGGCCAGCAGCCAGGGTGAGGGGCCAGCAGCCGCAGTGAGCGGCCGTCCAGAAGCCGGGGACTGATCTGCTTTGCCTGGGAAGAGCACAATGATGGTGCTAACTTGGGCCAGTGAAGCAACGTCCTCCACAACTAGACTGAAAGAACAAAAGGACAGCAACTTGTCTGTTCCCTTCCCCCAGTTCCCCAATAAAATCTTTAAAAAAAAAGTCACATAGTTCAACCTTTCCCCACCCCCAAAATATACAAAGGTAAACAGTTAAAAATTTTCTTCCATCTATATCCCAAACCACTCATGTAACATCTACTGTCAGTTTCTTAGGTATCCTTCTAGAATTTCTATGTATTTCTAAGAACAAATACAAATATAGAGTCTTATTCTCTCTTTTTCTTTTCCACAAAAGGTAGCACATTATATCCTGTTTAACACTTTATATTTTTCTCATTCGACAGTATACACTTTTGTACTGTTTGATAAAAACATTTCACAGTGATACCTATTCCTTTGAAATTAAAAAAAATTTGAGAAATGTTGGCCTTTGGTGGGGAGGGAATCACAGTTGTAGGGAGGGATTACCCGTCTTTCACAAAAATGGCCAGGTCACTTAAGCAGTTGGAAAGCTAGACAATATTTCTAAAACAGAGACAAAAATAGCTATTTACAGCAAAGCAGTATTTATCAACAGATGATGAATTTTCCCTGTCAGCCCTGAGTTTGCTCTCCTTAGAAACGTAATTCCATGTCTCTAGACAGTTAGTCACTGCCTCCTTGTCGTGACATACCTCTATAAAAGCACCCAGTGTTCTTTCTTCACCTGTCTGTCCTAAGCACTTCTCTGTTGTAAGAGAACAGTGTTTAAAGGGATTTAGTACCCTGATTTAGCTCACAGTGAGAACAGGGACAGGGCAGCCATTCTGCAGCTTTCCAGTTGAGACCTTAGGCAGTTTACGTAACTCTCCTAAGCCTCGGTTTTATCACTGAGGAAATAGAGATAATAATTATTACTTCCTCATAGGGATGTTGTGAAGATTAAATGAGATAACATGTAAAACATTAGTATATAGCAGGGCTAATTGAATTTGAATACTGCTTTATTGTGAGGCAAAAGGTCTTGCTTCATTCAGAAAGTACTTATTTGAGGATTTGATGCTCAGGCAATCTCCACTTATATCTTTACTTCCTATGAGCCAGGTTACCAAACGGCTGAAATGAACCGTAAAGTATAGTGGTAAGTAAGCACATGAGTTTAAAGCCAAAATACAATTAGTTAACATTATCAAATTATACTCCCAAACTGATAAAATTTGGCATATATGTCCTAGGACTATCCCCACATAACCTGAAATACAACCCACTGTCTCATATGTTTGTCCTGTCACGATACATCACATTTTAAATTACAGATAACTTTACTTGCCTTATTAAAACTTAGGAGATCATTTGAGGTGTGCTAAGATAGCTCAAGTTCTCTTAAGAACTGTTTGAGGTCACAATGAGATGACATTTCATGTCCATTATTGATAGAATGAATAAAGTTTAAAACGGCTGCAATAGTTTTTTGTTAGTGAGGATGAGGAACAACTGTATCTCTCACACATTACTTACGAGTGGGGTATAAAATGATGGAACTGATCTGGAGAGGTGCTCACCAGTTATAGAACATATTCTATAATTCTGAATAAATTTTAAGAGCAGGCAAAACTACTCTATGGTGAGAGATACAGAACAATGGTTGCCTCGAGGGGAAGTATTGACTGGAACAGGGCATGAGAGAACTTTCTAGGATGATGGGAATTTCTATATCTTTATTTGGGAGATAGGTCCATGGATGTATGTATGTATCAAAACTGTATGAGCCATACATTTAAGAGATGTTCATTTTAATTCATGTAAATTATACCTACCTCAATAGAAACTTTGTTTGCATAAAAACGTCAGAGCGCAAGGCAAAAAAGAAAGTTAAACTTTAAAAGAGAAATCTGTATCAAGATATTGAGAAGGTTTATTCCTTCTATCGGGGGAAAAGAAAGCATGTGTAGAAACTTGCCAAGCATCTCTCTATCCACCCTTGAGTGATCCCCAAAGTAAGATTACTAAATATCTGTGCTTGTTGATGCTGGTAGAAACAAGGGGATGATGGTCATCCTTCCACTGAAAAGCCACTGGGAAAGGAAAGGTTGACCTTCAACTTGTCCCTCACCAGAGCCTGCAGCCTGGGTCCATCCACAGCCACCGGGGCAGCTGGTCCAGCGGAACGAAGCTGTCTGAACTCAGGATGAGCTGCTGAGAAGCCTGCGCACCAATCTGGGTCTTACTTTCTTCTTCTGTGAATTATTCTGAAGTACTCAGCTGACATAAAATTTAAATAGCACTCTTTCATCATTAATGCTGTGGGAGAACAATTAGTTACTGATTTCACATTTCGTTTGTAAGACAAAATTTTCCCCAGGTCCTTTAGTCCACGTTTCTAAAGAGGAGCTTGAGAACATCTTCCGGAAGGCCAAGATGCTCCAAACTGCATTCTGTTGTCCTGGGGGAAAAGCTTTTTTAACCTCTGTACTTGACTTTTCTGTTTGGAAAGTTTTTTACTCTGCTCTGCTGTGAAGGACCTTGTCTCTACGAACTCTATGTCTGAAGTCATTCTGTATAAAATAAAAACTCTAGAACAGTGCTGTTTTCAAGGATTTACAATGTGTTTATGCCTTTGGAGAAACTTTCTTTAAACGATTTATTACTTCAGTCAAACTTATGTAGGGTAGGTTACCAGGTCCAGTAGTCCAAATTTTTGGAGTCCTTTAAATATATATTTTCCCCTCAGGTTAGATTTTTTAAAACAATGGTAAGTCTCCAGAAATGTTATATTTGAAGCTGTTTTCTTCACTTAAACCACTAGTGTACAATTGAATTCAACATTTTTTGTTGGTGTTAGTCATAAATAGGTTAGAAAGTGAACACTTTAGAGATGCCTAGCTTAGTTCCTTTCCCATCTTAGCCTAGTAAATTATTAATCTTATTTTTCTTTAGATGCCTAAATAAAAAAACATCATTTAAAATTGATTTTTAGTGCTTTGCTAAGAGGAAAACTCCCTAGTCGCCCTGTGCCTTGGCTAAAAGAAATCTAGACAGAGAAAAACTGACTCCTTCCTTCTTTTACCTGCCTCTTCTGTACCCCACAGAGTGGCCTTGCAGGCATGTGGGTGCAGGGAGAAAAGACAGAGGTGTAGTTAGATGAATGCTCAGTGAGGTCAAGGAAGTAGTGCTGGCCTGGGTGTCTGTCGCTTAGTGCTGGTGGTACCATGGTGTTCACAGGCCTGTTTCATCTGCCCATGTGAACTTCACAACCACCCAGGGAGGCAGTCAGTCATTAAGGCAGATACAACTGTGTCTATTATTCGAGTAAAGAATCCAAAGAGGTTACATGACTGACCATGTGCCGGGAGCCGTCTGCGCCTCAGTATCTGACATGGCCAAGCACACTGCAATGGTGACAAATTCTGAAGCTCTGACTGAGAAACAGATACTGCTTTATATCTTAAAGAATTTAAATTCCCCTTTGGATGCCCCCCAGTAGGACGAAGATCTTACACCCCTTCTAATAGATATATCACAATATGTTTTATACACTAAAGGCAATTTTAGTCACACTACTAGTCTTTTAGTAAAGGTCAAAGTACACACCCTGTAAATCTTAAGATCCTGCTTAGACAATTTTTTAGATTAAATGTTGGGTGGTCATGGTAACCATCCTTTAGGCGATTATGTAAAGGCTCAGGCCTTGATCGCAGTCATTGTAGGTGGAAGGATTTGGGCATAGTTGGGATAAGTTAGTCTTTAGCATAGAAAAGGTCTAGCTGTACCCTGGAGCATAAGAATTATGAGGAAGTAAAACCCTGATACTAATGGAACAATGGTTAAACTGCCCGGTATAAAAAGGGGCATGCTGTAAAAATAAAGTGAGACACTTCTTGAGAAAGCGTTCCTGTGTCTCCGTGCGTTTTTTCCTTGCCCGACTCCACCTCCACCTGAGGGAACCCCTGGATTTGCGGGAGCTGGTCTCCTGCAACCATGCATTTCTGGTGTTGAGCTGATGTCATATCTAGGACTAGACACTGGGACTTCTGACTCAGTCCAGAGCTCCTTCCAATGTGTGATGCTGAGAATGAGAACCACAGAGAATGGAACAGCATCTTAGTCAATAAGAACATCAGCTACAGCCGCAAAATGATAGCCTTGGATGGTTCCCTTCCAATCCCCATTTCCTGCTGAACAGTTCTGATCCCAAACCGAATATAGTTTCTTTCTTACCACGTTAAGTTCTTTACTCTGGAGTGGAATTAATTTTGACTCTTCCAGTGGGTTCTGAAGGCAGCAGTGTGATTACAACTCTAGCCCATAGTATTTTATAGATTTGCTGGACAAATGTGACTTAATAAATACTGTTATCTGGCTACTCTACTGGGTTCTGATGGGCTTTTATCACTTTTTCTGTCATTTATTACCTGTTCTAAAACCACATCAAAGAGATGGTAGTGCCAGCTGCACAGTTTTTCTCCTGCTACTGTTTGGCTCATTCATTGAAAAAGCACAGGAAAGTTGCTGGGTTTTACAGAAAGTCTTAGATCATGTGGAATGAAGGGTATACAATTGGGGCAATAAATTCCTTTTGAATTAAGAGCAGTAAAAAAGAGATAAAGTATCTTAACTAAATACCTTAGCAATTTAAATGAAATATTTAGGGCCGGCTGAGTGGCGCGTTGGTTAAGAGCTGGCTTGGGATGCCAGAGGGCCCCAGTTCGGCCCACATATGAGGGCCAGTGACACTGCCCTCTACAGCTAAGATGCTGAACAACAGCTCAACCTGGAGCTGGGCTGCAGTGAATAGCTGGCAGCTGTGTAAGCTGCAGCCCCTGCTGCAGTGGGTTGCCATGGGCTACCGTGTGTAGCCAGCAGCCAGCGTGAGCAGCTGTCCAGAAGCCTGCGACTGATCTGCCTCACCCCAGAAGAGCGCAATGATGGTGCCAACTTGGACCAGTAAAGCAATGTCCTCCACAACTAGACTGAAGAACAAAAGGACAGTGACTTGTCTGTTCCCCTTCCTCCAATTTCCCAGCGCTGTTCCCATCCCCCAACTCCCCAATAAAAATCTTAAAAATAAATAAATAAATAAAATCTCTATTTGACCAACTAAAAAAGGTAAAGGTGGCTGATAACTCAGAGACATCATCTCAAATGAGTCTATTCCCAATTTTGTCCAAAATGTTCACATTAGTTTCTCTGACACGTTGCTGCTGCCAGTGTTGGCACGCCTTCTTTAAAATAGCAGAAATACTCGTGCTAAGTTTCTTGTAACACAGTATGTAGGCTTGTGGATTGATTCACCCACTTAACTATTACATGTGCTCAATTGTTAGTTTTGAGTTGCAGTGGATTACGTAAGTACCTTTAAGTACTTTGGTCCAAGAAAATCAAACACTAACTAAACCTAAAGAGGTTAACTCAATTTGGGTTGACTCTGATTTCAACTCTAAAAGAAACATCATTTCCAGTGTAGACGTTTTCTCCAGGTCGTTCAGCATGAGTACGTCTTTCCAGATGATGGCACTTGAGCTTTTGTTTGCCTCTCACTTGCAGCCTAAGTTGTCAGGGCAGGGTGTCCGATGTAGCTCCAGGGACAAAGGGCCACAGGCTGCAAACATTGGATGAAGTTTGGGATTAAGGGCAGGAATTAAATTCACATGTCATTATTTTATACAATATCCATTATAGTTTCTAAATATTTCACATTTCTGACTAGCACCAGGAAGATCCATTAATAAAATTTAAAAAAGGCATTTCCAGGAAATTTAACAGGAAGTGGAAAAAATGTTCACAGTGACTACTTGTGACATTAATATAGCAGTTAACTTCCCTCCAACCTCTACGAGGTATAGGCAAAAATATTTTATTTTGTATGATGTAAAGTCGTAGCAGCTGGTTTCGAATTAATTTGTCACGGCTGTTGAGGTACTCAGTTCTTCGCAGTGTCATCACTGAGCTCATTTTTCTTTTACCCCATTCTGATGGTAAAATAAAAATACCCCAACACCATCATGACCTCCATTTCCCTGCGCCCTCACAGATGGCCCTCAACAGCCTTTGCAGGTTCCTCTCTCACTCTCCCCCACGAATGCGCCACTCCAGGCACGCTGTGCTGGCCACTTGATGGGGCTCTGTTGCGCTCTCCTGCGCTTCTGTGCCTTTGCCGGAGCTGCTCCTTCCGCCTGGAATCCTCTTCCTTCCCATTCGACCCCTTTACAATGTCTGGTTTGAGAAAGTCTGCTCCTCCCTTAAGGCCCCTGTCAAAGGCCAGTGAATGGATTTCCAATCTGTGCTTCCATAACCCCTGCACATTAAAGCTATCAGAGTGCCTGTTACAATGTTTTATAATTTTGTTTTGTTTTGTTTTGGTGGCAATTCTTAGTAGGCTGAGCTCCTTATAGTCATTTATACACCATTGTCTCCACTATCCCAATGACTGGGTCAGTAAGTGCTTGATTAATAACTAAGGTGCATGCTGCATTAAAAATGTGTGCAGCAGAGCCAAATGATGACTTTTAATTGCCTTAGATTTTAACATTTTTCTACTTTGCTAACTATAACCATGTATACAGTTGCTCTCATTCTGGTCATTTTAAAAATAAGAATATTAAGGACGGCTGCAATGAAGTCTGTGAAACCTCCGGAGCTGCCGGAGCCCTTCCTGTTCTATTTCCGGTTGTAATCAATAAAGGCTGTTTATATGGAAAAAAAAAAAGAATTTTAAGGTGAAATATTCACATTTATGTCTACATTATATGTTTAGTTTTTTTTCCCCTAACTAATAATCTGTGATAATTCAAAGAGGGCATGATGGTTGGCAATCTTGGGAGCTTCCCTCTTGAAATCTGAAACCGGTCCCCATACACAGTGAGCAGGGAGAGACCAAAGAAAGAGAGGCAGATCACTCCAGGTTGGTAGGTGGCAGGTTTAATAAGCAAGGGAGCTTATACATGAGGTTTGTCTTGGCGACCACAAGACAAGTAGATCTCTGCACACGCCCACCAAATCTCAAAAGGTTATATTAAGGCCTTAACTGGGTTTAGTCACATACAGCATCTAGTTGGTCTCAACAACACCTTACTCTCTCAGGCCACATCCTTGGGAAAGCTTCCAGTGCGGGAATGGTAGGCAGAGCATACATGTCCTTGTCCTCTGTCCAAGTACAAAGGAGGGGGTGAGGAGCCTCTGAGTGCCACCTCAAGGGTCAACCAGCCGTCACGTCCTCTTGATTACCTCCTCCAACACTGCAGGTAAAGTTTTTTTCTATACTATATATGAAGAAAGAATTTCATGAAGAAGTTAATAGACAAACAAGTGCAGAAAATGTCTTTGAATTACTGAGAAGAAAAAATACTTATAACTTGTTAGCATTGTTATTATCTGAATTCAAATGACCAGGAAATTATATCATCTACTTAGGAAAATAATCACTCTACCTGGTTTTACTTTATCAGCAATAAAAACAAGTTACTTGGAACTTTTGATTCAGAAATTCTACAATTCAGGAAGCCATCATCAATATCATCATCATCACCTTATTAGCATTTGTCAAGAACTTACATGTTAGGTATTGTTAAAGAATTTAAATATATCACTGCATTTGTTTTTCATAGTAACTACTACCTGAGAGAGCTTCCTAACACTTGCTGCCCTTCCCAATGATCTAAAATTGGAGTTGGGGAGCTCTAATTTAGTCTATGTAAAAATAAGACAACTAGCTAGATGAAACCTGAGTAATTAATAATTCAAATGATTGTGAGATCTCTTTGAATAACAAATGACAGATAAATCAATTGAATTAGCTTTCTTAAAAATTTTTGAGGAAGGAATTGAGATGTTCACAGAGTTGGTGGCAAAATGGATATCATAATTGAAACAACCAGAATCCAGGGAAGTTCTGGCATCAAAGTAGCAAGAAATATTCATCAATGTTATCAGGGCTCAGGTGCTGGAATAAATATATTTAAACTGTCTCTTCCATCCTTGTGTTTCTTGCTTAAGATTCAAACCCCTGAAAGACAATGTCTTCCTTGTCTAGAGCAGGGCAAGTCATCTTAATTATAGCTCCACCAAGATTGCAGCAATGACAAGAAGCAAGTTCTCCAAAAGAAATAGATCGCTCCTACCAAGACAAGAAGAAATGGCAGCCCCCAACATTCAAATAAGCTTTTTTAAAATTAAACTTTTTATTTTGAGATAATTATAGCTTCACATACAGTTGTAAGAAATAATACAAAGAAATCCCATGTAACTTTTATTGGCAGAAAAACAGACACACAGACCAATGTAACAGACCAGAGAGCCCAGAAATAAACTCATGCATATGTAGTCAATTAATTTATTACAAAGGAGCCAAGACTATACAATGAGGAAATGACAGTCTCTTCGATAAATGATGTTGGAAAAACTGGACAGCCACGTGCAAAAGAATGAAACTTTACCACTCTCTTATGCTGTACACAAAAAGTAACTCAAGATGAATTAAAGACTTAACTGTAAGACCTAAAACCATAAAAATCCTAGAAGAAAACATAGATGGTAAGCTCTCTGACATAGGTCTCAGTGATATTTTTTGAATGTGACACCAAAAGCAACAAAAGCAAAAATAAACAAATAGGGCTGCAACTACATCAAACGAAAAAGCTTCTGCACAACAAAGGAAACCATCAACAAAATGAAAAAGCAACCTACTGTATGGGTGAAAATCATATATGATAAGAGGTTAACATCCAAACTATATAGTCGTAAAGAGCGCCTACAACTCAATAGCAAAAACACAATACAATTAAAAAATGAGCAGAAGATTTCAGCAGATATTTTTTCAAGGAAAACATACATATTGTCAACAGGTCCATGAAAAAATGCTCTACATCATTAGTCATCAGGGAAATGCAAATCAGAACCACAATGAGATTAAACTCTTACTTATTACAATGGTGATTATCAAAAAGACAAGAAATAAGTGTGGACAAGGAAGGGGAGAAAAGGGAACCCTTGTGCACTTTTGACGAGATTGTAAATTGGTGCAGCCACTATATAAAACAGTATGAAGGTTTCTCAGAAAATTAAAAAGATAACTATCATAAGATTCAGCAATTCCACTTCTGGGTATTTATTGGAAGAAAATGAAAACACTAAGTTGAAAAGACATATGAACCTACATGTTCACTGCAGTATTAGTTACAACAGTCAAGACAGAGAAACAACCTATGTGTCCATCAATATGAATTGATAAAGAAACTGTTGTAAATATATTATATAGTGGGGTATTATTTAGCCATAAAAAATAGTGAAATCTTACCATTTGTTACAACATGGATGGACCTTGAGAGCATTATGCTAAGTGAAATAAATCAGTCAAAGAAAGACAAATAGTGTATGATCTCTCGCAAATGGGGATTCTAAAAACAAAACAAAACAACAAGCTCATAGATTTGGAAAATGAGATTGGTGGTTGCCAGAGGCAGGAGTGAGGAGTGGATGATGGCAGTCAAAAGGTGAAATATTAATTAAACAAAAAACAGCTTGAGGGAGAAAACTGCTATTCCTCCTTTTACAGTATCTCCTGTTTTACTATTAGCCTCAATTCCAACTTTATCTCTAACCTTGCAAGTAAAAAGATAAACAGAATCTAAAACATCTTCAACTATTTATACACAGAAAGGATCTTTCTTAACAAGATTTTATTTTTATTTTTTTTCTGTTTCCAGATAGACTAGAGTGCATACAAGTTTCTTTGTAAAAGAACCAAGGAAAGCTCCAAGGATGAGAAGATGACATCTGGGTAACCAGCTAGTTTTTCGAAGATTCTACACATAACCTGCTAAAAAGTTTGGACTTTAAAACTCTTTATAAAGACCTAATGTTAGATTTCTTAAAATCTTTCTCTTTTTGTTTTGATGGTAATTGCTGCAGTTATTGTTGTAGTACTTTGTTGGAATTTATATCTGTTTATGAATGAGCTACCCTAAGAGAATAAGAATAGAGGATGAAACTGATTTATTCTTATACCATTCTCCCTGCTATATCTATTTGGAAACTGTATAGTCTTTCCTAGACCCTGTCAACACAAGAACATCCAAACCAACAGAAAATTTTATGAGTTTGTCAGACTTTTATTGGAGCGGAAAAAGAGGACATGCCTTGAAGCAAAATCAAGGGACCGAGAAAATGTTCCCTTGAGGGTGGTTACACCTCCAAGGGGGTCTGGAAAAGAAGATTATTCTGGCATGACAAAGGTGTGTTAACAGATACATGAGAACAATGGACAGGAAGGCAAAGATAAATCTTTTACTAAGGAATTTATAGGCTTTAGGCTACCTAACTACCTACCATGACCTGCCCAGTTAGGAATTTATGATCAGATTTCTCTGTGAGTTTACTTTAGGTCACTGCACTTGTCAAATTTAATACATTACCCCATTTCCAGTCACAATTCTCCCTCTTGGTCATAAATCAATCCAAAGGATAGATTGATAACCAACCTTTCAGTCAGATAGTGCCTCAGAGCATTAGGAAGTCCCAGTATCGAAGTTGTCTTCTTGAAACAGTGGACCATTGGGGATGCAGAAATACTGTCTGTACCCATGGGATATGAGTTGAGGTAGAATTTTTCCAAAAGGGAAGGGCAAGTAAATGGAAGACAGTTAGGTCCTATGGGCCTTCATTACGAATAACACTCTGGATCAGGGGTCGGCAAACTGAGGCTCACGAGCCACATGTGGCTCTTTGGGTACGTTCCATCTCAAACGTTTGCTGACCGTCACTTGGAAGAGCCAATCCTGTCCCTCACAATTTAAAAATTATTCGAGAGCCATAAATATATGTTTACATAATCACCATTATGTGAATAATATCCTTGAAAAATTTTATAAATGAAACTCTGATAGTTTTATTTTCATTTTTAATTTTACTTCAGAGCCACATGTACACACCCAAAGAGCCGCATGTGGCTCGCGAGCCGCAGTTTGCTGACCCCTAGAGGCTCTTCTGTCTCAAAAGTTTGCCGACAGACCCCTGCTCTGGATCATTTCTATTCTGTGAACAAGCTGCCCAATTTTTTCTCCCGATCCTTAGTTATCTCAAACCTTATCCTTTAGCGCCACCTCGAGGATTTTCTAAGAATAGCTCAAATAAAGTCAAGATTTACCTTAAGTGAGGGAGGCGGGATTCCAAGAGAAAACTTACCCAATAAAAAGTGGGGAGTTGGTGGGGCACAATGGGCCTCTGCTAGTACTTAACACTGGGTCTGGGTCTGCAGGGTGGTCTTGGTTGGACTTCTTTGTATTCTGCTGACTACATCAAATAAATGTTGATGAAAGAACATACAACCTATAGAAAAGTTTTATAGGAGTTTTTCTGAGCTAAAGTTTTAAGAACACGCTCAGAAGCAAAGTCTCAGTGAATTGAGAAAATACTCTGGAGAATGGCAGCTTTTTTTTTTTTAATATTATTGGGGAATTGGGGGAGGTGAACAGACAAGTTGCCGTCCTTTTGTTCTTCAGTCTAGTTGTGGAGGACGCCCCTTCACTGACCCATGTTGGTATTATTATCATTGCGCTCTTCCTGGCTGAGGCAGTTGGTTGCCGGCCAATGGACAGCCACTCACAGCAGCCCAGCTCCAGGTCGAGCTGTTGTTCACCATTTTAACTGTAGAGCGTGCAGTGTCACTGGCCCATGT
Organism: Hipposideros armiger; assembly: GCF_001890085.2. NCBI lineage: Eukaryota > Metazoa > Chordata > Mammalia > Chiroptera > Hipposideridae > Hipposideros > Hipposideros armiger. The sequence continues at coordinate 174,273 of NW_017732521.1, read as the reverse complement.
GGGAACTGAACCGGTGGCCCTGCTGCTCAGAGCTTGTGCTTCTAAGCCAACTCTTAACCAACTGAGCTACTCGGCCTGCCCAGAGAATGGCAGTTTTGAAGCTTATTTTATACATTTGGAATCAAAGGAGAAAATGTAAGAAAAGTTACATGAAATCTATTGAGGGTAGATTAGGGAGATGGGAGAAAGCAGAGCAGGGAAATGTCTAGAATTGGATAAAAAGCAAAATGGCAAGATACATATTTCTTTTACGTTGGTGGGTATGGAATAGTTAGCATTTAACATTTAAAGTATGTAGAAATGGACAACAAAATAACCACAAGGAGTTTTGTGGTCTGCTCTGGTGGTCTTCTGCTATGGTGCCGGCGGTTGTGCCTTCAAAGGACCTGGGAAAAAATTACTCTGACATTTCAAAGGTATGTTATTCCAGATACATAAAAACAGCAGGTAGGGCTCGTTTAAGGTAAAGATTGACCTTCACTAAGGAAGCTATAGGCCTGGGATGACCTGCCCAGTTAAGAATTTATGATCAGACCTTCCTGTGTACTTACTTTCGGTCACAAAGTTTGTAAAGCGTTCATGCACCCCAACCTCCAATCCCCAGCTTGTCAGTTTTTGTATATAGCCCCCTTTTTGTTCACACATTCTTTTTTTTTTTAATAAAGATTTTATTGGGGAATTGGGGGAGGGGAACAGCCATGTGTTGTCCTTCAAGCTTAGTTGTGGAGGCGCAGCTGCTCAGCTCCAAGTCCAGTCGCCATCTGGTTGCCCGTCAGCAGCCCGCGGCTGCTCAACTCAAGGTGCTGTGTTGAATCTTAGTTGCGGGAGTCGGGGGGTGGAGTGAGGGGGTGCAGCCCACCATCCCATGCGGGAGTTGAACCGGAAATCTTGTTGTTAAGAGCATGTACTCTCACCAACTGAGCCATTCTGACGTCTGTTGGCAGCTCAGCAGCAGCTCAGCTCCGGCACAGCTCACTGGCCCATGTGGGAATAGAACCGGTGACCCTGTTGCTCAGAGCACACCACTGAGACTGCCCCCACACATTCTTTTTGACTGGAGAAAAGAACAGGAAGCTAGTACTGTGGAATTTTTGGTCTCTGATCTTTGGTTTATTATTCCCATCTCCCTCTACCCCTCATTATTTGCTTCCCTCCCCTAGGAAAATTCCCCTGTCATGATAGTACTCACTTCCTGGCTGTGGATGAAAACATTTGCCTGAGTGCTAGCTTTGAGTATTGTAGGATGGACCTGAGGTGCTTCTTGAAACAGCTCCGATTTTTCACCTCTCTCTTGAGGATTTCCCTAATGGAGAGTGTGAGAGAAACTACTGAGAGGGGTCTTTCTTCCCCAACAGAGAGAGACAGAGAAATGAAAGAGGAGAGGAGAGGAGAGGGGAGGGGAGGAAAGGAGAAGAGAAGGGAGGGGGAGAAGGGAGGGGGAGAAGGGAGAGAGAGAGAGAGAGAGAGAGAGAGAGAGAGAGAGAGAGTTGTCCTTGCTCTGCAGCATCTACTTGGCTGAAGTGTCTCAGAAGCTGGACTCCAGCCTCTCAGCTGTCACAAACACAGTCCTCAGCCAGCAGGGTTGGCACACTGACCCTATTACTCATGGAGGAATTAGAAAACAAACCTTGGGGATGTTAGCTCCAGAGCTGGAAGAACTGGTTGCTCCACCTTGGGGGCCTGAATTAGCCACCAAGCTGTGCTTCAGTGTGGTTGGGCTGTCAAGCCTCTGACTTGGAGCAAGGGGAGATGTTGTTGGAATCTAGAGATAAACACATGCTATTAGCTGTTCTGCCAGCTGCCAAAACAAGCCCTTTGGGGCTTGTCACCTTCTGGAGGAAGAACACTGCAACACCAGAAGATCTCAGTGACTCAGTGAGCATTATGACACCCAGGTTGAACCTGGGAGGGAAGAATCAAGGGCATTATCTAAACCTAGAGCCTATAGAAATGGAGCCCATTGCTGACCTGCCCAGAGCAGCTCACGACTGTGTCTAGGGCTCTAGCCCATGGGTGGTCCCTGCTGCTATTTTCAACCTCCTCCCACAGAGGCACTGGTGTTGGTTTTCTTTGTTTCTTATAACCTTCGTTTTTGCCTGCTTTGGATAAGATCTCTCACACTTGAAGGAGCTGTGGTAACAGAAACTACTTGCAATGACACTGCACTGTAGCAGAAGCTCATGGTATGCGCAATGCTGACATCATCTTCCACTAGAACCACTCTAGTGATTGGATAGTTTCGGTAGGAGGCTGATGATTACTACTCATTCCTACCTTTGACAGCGACGAAAAGACTTTCCTTGTTTAGATAGAGAATTTGCAAACCCACATGGCCAGCTTAAATTTGCCCAAAGCAGTCACTGGGACACTCATCACACCATCATGTCTCATCTTATCCCTTTAGTTACCTTCCCATATAGTCACATTTCTATAGGAACCACATTCAGCTTATGTAGAAAGCAGTACTAATGTCCTTGGGTGAACTGTAATAACTCCTCAGTATGTGGGGAATGTGTTGGCATTTTAGCAAACATTGAAATGGAAGAAAACATTTGACTGACCTGGCTTCTAGTTTCAGGACAAGCTAAGGCCACTCAGGGATTCTATTTGTGGGTGATCAGCTGGAGCAAGGGGCAGGAATGCATCTTGAACTTCCAAGTTGATTAATAACAACTGTGACCCGAGGGAGGATGGTCATGTCCTTTCTCCTGTGCTGTGGGGTCTGATGGGTCAGGCCCTGGTCATGACTGCTGCCTGGTGCATTCAAGTGGGGCCTTCTCGTCGCGCTGACACAGCATGTGCGGGGCCACTGCTGCGCCTTCTTCCCACCTCCATTAGCACTCTCCATCTCACTGCTCTCCTGAGGCTCCCTAGTGACTCAGCAGTTCTGCACTGAGTGGCTAAAATAAATATTCAAATAACCTTTCTATAATTTTCAATAATCTGTGGGTTACATTTAATTCTTTCCTATTAAAACACCTTCAGAAAGTCAGACTTGGGCCGGCTGAGTGGCTCAGTTGGTTAAGAGGTTGCTTAAGAATGCGAGCTCTGAGCAACAGTGTCGCCGGTTCGATTCCCACATGGGCCAGTGAGCTGCGCCCAAGCTAAACTTCTGCTGAGCTGCCAACAGGTGGCAGGATGGCTCAGCTGGTGAGACCACATGCTCCTAACAACAAGTTTGCCTGTTTGACTCCCGCATGGGGTGATGGGCTATGCCCGCCTGCAACTAAGACTGAACTCCGCACTTTGAGCTGAGCTGCCACCCGGATGGCTCAATGGATAGAGCGTGAGCTCTTAACAACGAGGCTGCTGGTTCGACTCCTGCATGGGATGGTGGCTACGCCCACCCGCAACTGATTGAACACAGCACCTTGAGCTGAGCGGTGCGACTGGACTTGGAGTTGAACTTGCTGTGACCTCCACAACTAAAGATTGAAGGACAACAACTTGGCTGTTCCCCTTCCCCAATTCCCCAACACTGTTCCCCTCTCCCAATCCCCCAATTAAAAAAAAAAAAAAAAAGTCAGACTTGATCCTGTTTCCTGGTTGTCTTTAAGAGGCCTCACGGGGCCTTGATGCTCCATAGACAATGTCTTTTTTAATAGGAGAGTGCTTCTGGGAGAAGGGAAGCAGCTTGCCTTTCTCTGGAATCCTGACTACTGGTACTACCTAGGACACTGGGTCTTATGTTGAGAAGCAGCTTAGGATTTACAATTAAAATGCTCATAGTTTCCAGAAACACAGGGAAGGCATTAAGGAGAAAGAGATGGGCAGAGGTGGAGACATCTGCTCGGTGTGGCCAGACTGTCCATGGGGAGAACGAGCTAGAAGAAAATAGGAGAAGAGGTAATGTAAGACTGGTTGTGGAGGCATGCCAGAAAGAAGTCATATTACATCACTGCAAAGGAGATGCCTATAGACGTGACTTTAGTTTTCTGTAGGAAAAGCAATGCCAGCCATATATTTTATAGGATTGGATGTTTGGGTGAAGAAATTTCCCTTTTGAGACTAGATTTAGTTTTCCCCTCCTATAAAATGTTTTGTTCATGTTTTTTATTTAATTCAACATTTCCAGCTTTATAACAACTTGAGCTGATTATTCTAGCATATGTAATATTTTCAAAAGAAAAAAGTCCTGCGAAAGTCTCAGTATAGGATGTTTCTACAATGCAATTAATAATTTCCCCTTTCGTACCAGGGAGCCACAGAGTTGGCTGGACTTATTAGGGGAACAAGGATACTGGCTCTAATATTTCAATGAACTATGCAACAAACAATGCCATTCTACCATTATGCCTCTATTTCCTAAGTCTTGAGGGGACAGAGCATTCATCCATTCCACAAATATTTATTTAGGACCTATTTAATCAGGTGATTGATAAATACAATTGTTGTCAGGCAAATAAACAAATATGCAGTTATTAAGGGCACTGATTTGGAATTAAATAGTTCTGGGTTCAACTCTTGGTTTTGTCTCTTAACCATGTAACATACTTTACCTTGTACAACCTCCACTTTCTCATTTGTAAAAGGGAGATGAGAATGCCTACCTCTTTGGGGTATTGTAAGAATTATAAAGGGTAAGTTATATATTACTACTATTATTATTCTTAATAATATTTTGGAATTTTAGAGTGTCCTCGTATCATCAAAACACCCTTGTGATATATCAGTGATTTTAGAATTGTCAGACAACACAGAAAAATAACAAGATATGTGACAAGCCCTGAGGTCTGGGGAAGGCCGGGCACCTGAGGTCTTAGGACATAGCAGAGATGGACAGAATATTAGGGACAGGAGGCCACAGACATTCATGTGGAGTCATTGCAACATGATGTCTCAGGTGTGCTCTGTTCTCGTGATTGGATGTAAATGTAAAGAACTACTGTGTCCTTGGAGTTTCTCAACCAAACCTGCTTCCACTGTTATTGCTTTCTCTGCTAGATTTCCTTGGTTGTTGAGCCCCCAGATATGCAGGAAGCACTGAAGTAGATCAACGATACACAGAATTCTGACAAAATGCAGTGCTGCATCCAAGCCTTGCCTTGGTGAACCTTGCTGAGCAGTGACCACCGGAAGCTGGTGTTCTCCTGCTCTTCTCTTGCATATCCTCAGAAAAAGAATAAGGAAGTCAAAAACAACGTCCTTGACTTCTAGTGGACTGACTCTCCAATTTGTCCTGGCAAACTGGACTTGCCAGCAGACACGAGTGAGCTCTGCCTTAAAATTTCAGTCTCTGGGTCCTGACCTATTTGTAATATAATGAAAAAGGCATTGGCTTGTTGTAAAATACAGAGTATGGGAATGTTTAATTACCAAATGGAACAATTAACCAAACCAGTTTCCTGGCTCATGAGCAATAATGTCACCCATTTCCTATGTCTTGCTCCTGGGGATAGGACAGAAAGGGCATCATCTTGTTTTTCCTCCTTTAGAGCTTTTAGTGAATAACTTGGTAATGGTGTTTTCAAGGATTCTCAGAAGGACCTTGGCCATTTTCCTTCAGGCAGTTTCTTCTGTTACTTATTATTTCTTGGTAGTTAAAAAACAAACAAGTCGTCAGTATGAAAAACTTAGAAAGTATAGGTAAATAAAATGGGAAAAAAATGCATCCAAATTCTCACTCTACTTCCTGTGGCCTTTACCAGTAGACAACACGGAATGTATTGCTCACTCTTATACACTCTGCTTTGGATTATGGCATTTGACCACCATCCTAACACTTACCCCCATTTCACAGATGAATGAACTAATAATTAGAGAGTTTGTGGAATAAAACCAGGAGACCAGGACTTGATCTGAGGCGGTGTAACTCAAGACAGGCAAGCATGTAGCACCGCTGGGCTGTACCAGACCCAGGACTGAAGGTTGATGGTCATTAAAAATCATTAAAAAGAATTGCGAGAGGACAACAGTTAATGATTTATGCTAACTATGACCTTTTCCACAGTCCAGGGGAATAGCCCGAGAGTCCACACCCTTCCCAGTGGCCCCACGTAAGGCCATGGTCTTAGGCACTGTCCCTAACCCTTTGCCACCATCTCCATTTGAACATTTCTCAAAAGTGCTTCTGTGCGCTGTGATGCTTCACTGGCTTACGGGAAAATCCAATGTTTTCCCTGCAGGAATCACATCCACTCTTCCTCTAGCAGAATATTTTCCCATTTCTGAGTTGTTTCTTTTAGAGCAGATCCTGAAGTGGTGATGAGTGGGCTGAGGGGACACTTTATTCAGATACTGAGGGGTACCCTGTAACCTATAGAACTGTGGTGTATATGATGCAAGGGAATGACTTAAAAAAAAAATATATATATATATTAGTTCTTTCTTTTTTTGTTCCTTTTATAGGGACATTTTCCATCTACAGCCACAGACATCCTTGTCTCACAGACAATCAGGATTTTAACAACAGAAATGCAAACACGTAAAGGGTCAACCTATTTGACATTTCAAATAGAATTCCTGAGTCCACAATGGTCCTGAAAGCCAAGCTTTGAAAGGGAGAAAAAGATTTTTAAATCTTAGGGCCCAATCTGAAACCTTCATATAAGGCATCAAGGAATGAAATGTCCGTTGCCTATTGGAGTTGAAGGAAGAGGGGAAGAGAGGTTTCCCCAAGACTGCTAGAGGGGCAGGGGGTTTCTGCAAGTGGCTGAGGGCAGTAGCTTGCTTGCATTCATGTCTTGTGTGGCTGGTTTTAGAGAGGGTAGGTTCTGGAAGATTCTCATGGGTAGGTTTGGCACAAAGGGCAGGTGACACATCTTGAGGTGACCAAGGGCGTGGCAAGCACAGATGGCCCACATGACCCTAGGACCCTTGCACAATCATGGGGGAGGAGGCGTGGCTCCTTGAAGAATGAAGGAGAGTAGATTTTGCATGGGTAGTGTCCAAGTCAGGTTTATTTTAAGAAGAATAAAGGATTATAAGAGTTCTTGACAGTATGGGAGAGTGATTAACCCAAGGATGGGGTTTGAGTCATGAATGAATCTAAAAGGGACTAATTAGTTCCCAGAAAGTAGAAGGAAATGGCAGAGGGTTGATGAAATCTGGAGAATTTCAGTTTATAGTTTCTCCTTAAGCTAGTCCTATGATTCCAGTGGACTTGCCTTAACTTCTAGTGCTACTCAGACACTAATAAAGATCAAGGTTGATAAACATAAGAAAGAGAATGCCAGAGTCTCTCTACTGGGTTAGGACATTTTTTGCCGTGTCAGGCGTGTATGCTTAGCTTTGGGTTCGTGTGTCTGGGCTGGTGAACTCCTTTCCCACGCCCCACTCTCCTCCACCCTGAGTTCTGTACATTCCTGTGGCACAGGGAAACTGTCCTTGGTTGATGCCCCATAATTAGCATAGTGGAATGTTCAGTGAACTCACAGGGATCTAAACAGTCTGAGCACGAATCCCATACAAGCTGTTCCAAATAGTATTTTTAGTATGGTCAGGGCTTAGTACCCACAATCCCCTGTACAGGTGAAAAACTATGAGCACATGGCTTGAGTTGAATGCAGGTTGAAACATGGGCCCCAACCACCCCTCCTCCATGCACCTTTGGGCAGTCCATAAAGCACACGACTATTTGCATGGGCAAAACAGGTAATATGCTGCTGCATGTAAGACACACAGAGCACTCGACTCCTGTTTGCTCAGAGCTCACAACTGAAGACAGTGTGGGCAGACAGCAAATCAAGGTTAGTTTGTCACACTTAAAGTAATACCAGGTAGCTGGATGTAACTTGTACTTCCACCAGTCTCCCAAGTTGTCACCGCTGCCATCCTAAAAGCACCCCTTTCCATAGTTGTCAGTTTTTTTCTCATGTCAAGAGAATTTCCCATACTTAAGGGTTCACTGGGAAGCACGCTTAATTTTTTTAAAAATATTTTTATTGGGGAATTGGGGGGTGGGAACAGTGCTGGGGAATTGGGGGAAGGGGAACAGACAACTTGCTGTCCTTTTTTTTGTTCTTCAGTCTAGCTGTGGAGAACATTGCTTCACTGGCCCAAGTTAGCACCATCATTGCGCTCTTCCCAGGCGAGGGAGATCAGTCGCCGGCTTCTGGACGGCCACTCACAGTGGCTGCTGGCCACTCACGCTGGCTGCGGACTACACACATGGGAGCCCATGGCAACCCACTGCCACAGGGGCTGCAGCCTACGCCATCGCCGGCGACTCACGGCAGCCCAGCTCCAGGTTGATGTTGTTCAGCATCTTAGCTGTAGAGGGCAGTGTCACTGGCCCTCATATGTGGGATCCGAACCGGGGCCCTCTGGTGTTCCAAGCCAGCTCTTAACCAATGTGCCACTTGGCCGGCCCGCAAGCTTAACTTTAAAAAAAAAAATTGTGGTGAAGTATATACAACAAAATTTATCATTTTAACCATTTTTGATTTAGTACATTCATAGTATTGTGTAACCATCACCACCATCCATCTCTAGAACTTTTTCATCATCTCAAACTGAAACTCTGTATCCCTTAAATTAAAAACTAGCTCCTCATTCCCCTCTCCCCTCAGCCCCTTAACTTCAAATATGATGAGGATAGTATTTTTTGAGTGATAATCATTTCTTGCTGACTTTCTTATATGCAACCCTCCTTTGATTCAGCCAGAGGTACTCCTTGCTTTGGGAAGTGTTAGGATGATTAAAGGAAAAGTGAAATGAAAAAGAGTCAAATGTTCAGGCTCTAACTTCCAAAAGTACTTTTTAAAAAAAGATTTTATTGGGGAATTGGGGGAGGGGAACAGTGTTGGGGAATTGGGAAAGGGGACCGACAAGTTGCTGTCCTTTAGTTTGTTCTGCAGTCTAGTTGTGGAGGATGTCGCTTCACTGGCCCATGTTGGTATTATGATCATTGTGCTCTTCCCGGGTAGGGCAGTCACTCGCTGGCCATTGGACAGTTGCTCACAGCGGCTCACGGTGGCTCACGGCAGCTCACAAAAGCTCACGCCCACTACCGGCCAGCCCCACTGCAGCCTACACAGTCACCAGGGACTCATGGCAGCCCAGCTCCCGGTTGAGCTGTTGTTCACCATCTTAGCTGTAGAGGGCGCAGCATCACTAGCCCTCATCTGGGATCTGAACTGGGGCCTTGATGCTCAGAGCTGACGTCCCAAGCCAACCCCTAACCAATGCGCCACTCAGTTGGCCCCCAAAGTACTTTTGAGCTCCTGGCTTTCAATAAAAATCCAGGCTTTTCAGAGCGAGACAAAGGTCCTTCCAAATTCCAAAAGCTAACTCAAGATAAGCTTGTCTTTTACTGTACACATTTTTAGGAGATGAAAAAAAATCACCAAGCAGCATAATAAGTATTTAAAAAAATATTTAAGTGGCTATTGTGGGTGAGTATCAAGATTTCTGTTTAACGTGGAAGACAGAACAAGGATGGGAAGTTCAGGCGGCAAGGGTCAGCGCATTTATGAATTAAAATCTGCTTTTCCAAGTCTCTATCTTGGGACTGTTCGAGGATAGATTGACTTACTCTTGTATTTTTACACTTGATCTTAGCCAAAAGGCCAAGAAGCGATGACTCTTGTATTTTTATGGTGGGGTCATGCTCTCCCCAAACTGCATGACTTCCATGTTTCCTCCTAACACTGAGATCGTGTGATTTTGTTTTAAGTGCAACTATAATTATGGTGCTTCCTAAAGTGTGGTCCTGTCTATGGAAAGTAGGTGAGTTTTATAGTTTTCAGTGGATGGAATCAACATGGACACAAAATGTTTCATGGAAAGGGGCCTATGGGGTTATCCCCATGTTTCTACACACAGCAAATAGCAAAGGCTTCTGGGTAAAAACAACAACAACAACAAAATGACAATAAAATTTAAAGCCACGCTCACCATAAAAAACAGGTCACTAGTTTGATGAAATGAAGAAAAATAAGGACCACTGGGTGATTTCCCCCCCCCCTAAGATTACATTATTCAATTGAAAGAAATGTCTATTATTGTAACATTAAAACTTTTCAATTTTTTTAATCTTTTTTTTTTAGGCATTACAATGTTTTTAAAAATTGAAGGAGGGGATGATTGGTGGTAGCATTTGATAGTTGTCGCTGTTTCTAAGTGGTCTTACTTTGCAAAACAGAGTGTCAGTTTCCCGTGTTCTTTATTGAAATTGTACTATTCCATGAAATTCCCACAGTGTGGAAACCACTGGCACAGGGTTCACAGTCAGTAAGACATATTCTTTATTGGAAAACAGCTTCCTGCTACAGCTTTGGGGGCAGAGAGAAGTAAAATTCATTTTTATTTCTTATTTTCAAGATAGCATTCCTGCCAAAATGATGAAAGAGAATCCAATCAAGAGTTTATGGAGGAAGGGCCGGCTGAGTGGTTCAGTTGGTTAAGAGCTCGCTCAAGAGTTTGAGCTCTGAGCAACAGCGGTTTGATTCCCTGCCAGAGCTGAGCTGCTGCTGAGCTGCCAATGGGTGGCAGAATGGCTCAGCTAAAAAAAAAAAAAAAAAAAATTTATGGAGGGAAAAGTTCAATGTCATCAGGAGAAAGCAATTGGATGAATTCACAAATCAGAACAGTCTACAAAGGTAAATAACAGGTTTTGCATTTTTACCCTAGTGCTGGGTGTTCTCTGAATCAGAGGCCTTTAGTGGGGGTCTTCACTATTTACTGCCTGTGTTGACTGATAAAGCCCTCCAGTAATTTCCCAGTACCAAGGTGGGCAGGGATATGGCTGGATGGCTGACTCCCAGGTGCAGCAATATTCAGAGATAGGAGAACTGGGAACCCTGGGCCAGATGGCAGGGGAGCCACGCAAAGAGAAGAGACCAGAACACCGGTAAGGCTGCCTTCCCAGTGAGAGATGCCTGCATAGACATCAAACCAGATGGAGAAACACATCGACCGTAACACACTGGTCCACAACTGTTGACAATTAACGAGCATTTAAAATAAGTCACTGGATAAGAGAACTCCACATGTCAGAAAATCCTACAACTTACATACGAAAAAAATGGAACTTCATAAATATTTCCCTGATTTGAAAGTAATCCTAAAATTTTGTATGGCATTATAAAAAAATGAGTTTTGAAACTGAAACTTTTCTAAACTATCAATAACTATAACTAATAGTTTTTGTCTCTCACGATGGTGGAAAGATTGAATTTTCTTTTTATTCTTGCTCAGAGAGTGATATTCTAAAAGCAAAAACTGTATTAAAATGTATTTAAGGCATGTCAATAGTTAATAGATAAAAATGTTTCCTGGGGAAAAAGAAAACCCCATAGAGAACAACACAAATGCAATTTTTTTGCTCTGCAAGAAATGCTTCTCTGCTTGGATTTTAATTGCAAGTGACAAAATCCAAAAGTAAACGTGTCATGTCCAGTCCAGCATACAGAAAAAATGTGCATAAAGGTGTTTATTCCAGCTTTATTTATAATAGTGGAACTCCTGAGTGTTTCGTGGTCGGGAGGTTAAATCAATTGGGATATGACAGCACTGTCGTAGTGTTATGCATCCATTAAAACTGATGTTTCTAAAGAGCTTCTAATAACATAGAAAAATAGCTGTCATAGTATTAGGTTAAAAGAAAACAAGCTATAAAAGTGTACGTTTTGTATGGTTTCAGTTACATTAAAATATGTTATAAAAAATAGCCAAAGGGATAAAAACTCTCATTGCATCAAATTGCCCGGAAAGCCAAGAGCACTGCCAAGTCGGGGAGGTCCAGCGCGGAGGGCTGTGGGTTGCTGACTTCAGAGCAGCGCAAGGCAGGAGGAGCAACACTCAGCGTTCTCCTTCCCAGAGAGTGTTGGTCAGAGTCAGGTGATAGAGAGGAGGCAGGGCTGACCTCCTTCTAGGGAGACTGGCCTTCCCTTGTTGGGAGACAGAAAGAATACGAGGGGTGCTGGCGGTGACTCACCCTGAGGGCTCTGCAGAGCCGGTGGGGCTCACAAGGCCGGGATAGGGCGTGGAGGTGTGGGGAGAAGAAAGCTCTCCTGATGCTCTGTTAGTCACCTTGCTTGTGGGAAATGGGTGCTCAAGGCTGAATCAGTGAGAATCAAGGCTCCTGGATGGAAGGACAGATTCTCTTTATGTCCTGAGACGCCCTCACCTCAAGAAGTAGAGACACACACAAACACACACACTTATACACAATACACACCCCACACTCATTCACACAGAAACACACACTTATACACAATGCACATATCACTCACTTATACACACATCACACACATGCTTATATACAATACACACACCACACACACACTTATACACAATACACACTCCACACACATAAGCACACACTTATACACAATACACACATCACACACATACACACTTATACAAAATACACATATCACACACATACACACTTATACACAGTACATCACACACACAACTATACACAATACACACAATACACATACAAATGCACAAACATACACATATATACAATACACACATCACATATATACTTATACACAAGATGCACAACACACATACACATACACAAACACATTTATACATAATACACACATGAACAAACATACTGACATACACATATGCACACACTCCCACACAAAAACACATTTATAACATATGTGCACACATACACTTACATATAGGCACACATACACATTTATCTGCACATGTACACATACAACACACATACACATACACTCACGCACACACTTATGCACATATAAGCAAATGTACACATATGCATGCGCACTTACACAACACACACGTGCATGTATACACTTATGACACACATATACACATGAAGGGGTTCTATCTAAGGAGACTCCCAAAGATATCCCACTTTGACACATGGTTTATTTTGCCTGAAGACAATCAAGATCCAGCAGATTGAAGAAAAACTTTTACCGCTCCCTTAATTACCTAGAAGTATTTAGTTAGGAGATGAGGGCAGGCCCAGAAAAAGAGCTATTGCCAGAGGTAACATTTCATCTGAAAGTCCCATCTGTATGGCAGGGCAAATATCTGCTTTTCTCATTGTTCTGTAATTACCTGTCTCCCCTTTGAAACCCCAGGCCCCCATCACATTCCTTAGCTCAGGTTTGGCATATAAGCCTCAACTGCCCAACTGGCCCTTGAGTCTCATATTTTTATGGGGCTTGTAAAAAAAATAATAATGGGGGCTGGCCCAGTGGCTCAGTTGGTTAAGAGCATGAGCTCTGAGCAACAGGGTCGCTGGCTCATTCCCACATGGGCCAGTGAGCTGTGCCCCAGCTGAGCTGCCGCTGAGCTGTCAACTGGTGGCAGGATGGCTCAGCTGGTGAGAGCACGTGCTCCTAACAACAAGGTTGCCGGTTGGACTCCTGCATGATGATGGGCTATGCCCACCCGCGACTAAGATTGAACACTGCAAGTTGAGCTGAGCTGCCCTGAGCTGCTGATGGTCGGCCGGATGGCGACTGGACTTGGAGCTGAGCTAGCTGCACCCTCCACAGCTAAGATTGAAGGACAACTTGGATGTCCCCCTCCCCAATTCCCCAACATTGTTCCCCTTCCCCAACTCCCCAATGCAATCTTAAAAAAAAAAAAAAAAAAGAATGGAAGCACTTTAAAATGGAGTTGAGACTGAAATCCCAGAGGACTGAAATCCCTTGCATGTCTCACTCCTAAACCTTTAAAATGTTAAAATAAGGCAAAGTAACCTGTGGACTGGGCCTAAAGCAACATATGTTTCAAAGAACTGTTTGAAAGGATAACAAGAAAGCAGATATTATGAATAGCAGACTGATGACTATCGGACTGAAAATTAAAAACTTTCTTTAGAACTAGTGTCACTATGTTTGCTTATCTGCACCAATAGAAATGCCTTCCTTCTATTGATTGTTCCTTCTATTAATTGTTCCCCTGCCCATTCTCATAAATACCTATTGCCTTTGTCTCCTAGTTGGAAACTATTTGGGTTTCTGCCTGAAATCAGTATTTCCTGAATAGCTGGGGTTTTTTTGTTTGTTTATGTTTTGTTTTTCAAATAAATGCTTGTTGACTCTCACTTTGGTCTTTTATTTTTAGGTTAACAGGCTCACACATGTAATTAAATTAGTTTTTCTCCTGTGACTATGTCTATGTCAATTTGGTTATTAGACCAGCCAAAGAACTTAGAAGGATAAAGTAAAACTTTTTCTCCCCAACAACACACAATACATTACAATATAAATTCTTAGCAGAGGAGTATAAAAGACCCCCAGATGGCCGAACAGTCCGAATCATTAATAACTGAACAGTAAAATTTTGTCTAAATCTCTTAAACTTGTTTTTTCCAGTCCTCAAAGAGCATGGTTAAACCAAACCACCTGTAAGTCTCTTTTCATTATAAAATTCTGCTATTTCAGTGAAACAATGTTTGTACACACAGACCCAAGACTGAAAACCTACCTCTGTAAGTGGAGGGCCGGGAAAGACTAAAGAAAGAAGCTGGCCACTATGGTCTGGGAATGAACAGAGTTTATTAAGGAAAATTTACGTTACATGGTGTGTCTTGGGTGGTGGCAAGACAAAGTGGATATCCCTCAAGCTTCTTGGCAGGCACTAAAGAACTATATAGATCAGGGCAGGATGGCTAGGGGTACTGCAGTGTGACTCATCCCAGATAAGGGAAAATGCCTTACATGCTTGCCCAGGGCAGACCAACAGCCTGTACCAGGAGCCAGCATGCTGTAGGGCAGAGGAGAGAGGTGCATCAGACTTCTCTGTAGGGAATTACAGGAAGTAATCTCCATTCTGACCCAGATCTAGCTCATGGGTCTGGCAGCAGTCATGTCATGGTACAGTCTCTCCTCCACAGACAAGACACTTCATCTACCAAGAGCTTGTGTTGGTCTCTTCTCTATACCCCTGACTGGAAACCCACAGGCTGGAGTCACTGCCTTAAGCGCCTGAACGGCCGCCTTCACCAAGCGTCCTGAGCCTAGCACAGCCCAATCCCAGGGGACTTCTGCTGTCATTTGTGAAACTCCTTTTCGGCCCCTCCTCCCCACGCCCACACATGTCTTCACTCTTTTTTGAGCAAAGAGTTAGCTTTGTAAACAACAATCATGAGCCAACCACCATCTGAGGGGGGTGGTCCTTGGGTTATTTCCTACTCCGCCACCCGCATGTCTAGAGGTACAGATGGAAGATTGCTGGCTGCTCCTTGAAATTCCCTTTCTGGGGCACATCCCTTTCTTCCCTCTGGCCAGGCTGTTTGGCTGGGACAGACACTGCTCTTCCTGTCCCGTCCATGTCTGGAAGCTGCTGAGTCCTAGGCATGAGGGTCTGAGGCTCAGGCCTCTCATCAGCTTGTGACTTTTGTTTGTTATGATACAGCCTGACCTCATCCTCAGGTTGTGACCCAAAGCACAGATATAATCCCTGAAAATAGCCCCCGAGAGCGAATTCCTCAGGCAGCTGCTGAGTTAAGTTCCGTGTCCGGCCTCGCTGAGCAAGCCCAGGCCTGCTCTGCTTTGTGCCCTGTTGTGAGCCTGGGGCAGGTGCCTGTAATAGGTGCTCAGCAAACATCTAGAAAATGATGAATCAGAGCACTTACAGCCTCATAAACAGCTTGGACTGATTAAGTCCTCAGGAATCCAATGTCCTGAAAAGACTATGGGGCCATCCCATGTATAAATTCAAACTGAAACAAACAAACAAAACTAAACAGTAAATAAAAACAAAAGCCAAACAAAATTCTTACTTCTCCCCCCAATAATAACCACTTTAAAGGTTTTCTCTGAAATAACAAAAATTAAATTCTTTTGAAAAGCAATCTATCATTGCTTTTCTATCCCCCCTGCTTTTCTGGGCTGCTCTAAACACAGTGAGTAGTCGTGTACAGTTCTTTGCAGGCTTTCCTGTTACATCGATAGTGTTAGATTCCAGTTTTATCTTGTTTCTCTTCTTTTTAAAAAATTGTGAATAAAGAGATATAACATAAAAGTTGTCACTTTAACCATTTTAACTGCACAGTGTAAGGGCATTAAGTACATTCACATTACTGTGCAGCCATCACCACCATCCATCTCCTGAACTTTTCTCATCTTGCAAAACTGAAATGATCTTTTTTACTCTTAATGAAGGCCTTCTGCTTTGAAGCTCAGCTCTCCCACTGCCCTCTGGGGTTCACAGCCTGGCTGGCATCTAACCACTCTTTATGCAGGAATAGCTAGCGCTGGCTCTACATTTTGGAGTGGCTTTTCAGGGGTTACACTGTCAGGGTTCAGTAAGACCTCTGTGGACTCTGGACATAGATGGGGCCAAAAAGAGTTGTATAATTTCAGGGAATCCTGTAGTTTTTTTTTTGTTTTGTTTGTTTGTTTTGTTTGTAATTGGGGGGTTGGGGGAGGGGAACAGCACTGGGGAATCTGGGGAAGGGGAACAGACAAGTTGCTGTTGTTTTGTTCTTCAGTTTAGTTGTGGAGGATGTTGCTTTACTGGCCCAAGCTGACACCATCATTGCACTCTTCCTGGGTAAGGCAGATCAGTCACCGGCTTCTGGACGGCCACTCACGGCAGCTGCTGGCTGCTCATGCTGGCTGCCGGCTACACACGGTAGCTTATGGCAACCCACTGCAGCAGGGACGGCAGCCTACTTCCGTAGCTATAGCCGGCGACTCATGGCAGCCCTGCTCCAGGTTGAACCATTGTTCAGCATCTTAGCTGTAGAGGGCAGTGTCACTGGCCCTCATGTGTGGGATCTGAACCGGGGCCCTCGGGCATCATTTTGTTTGAAAAGTAAATAAGTAAATAAAGAGAGAAGAGAGGGATAAAGCAAATGTAGCAAACTGTAAACAATTGGTCAATTTAGGTGTAAAGTATATGATGATTCATTGTATTATTTTGCACTTCTCTGAAGGCTTGAAATTTCTCCGAAAAAGATTCAGAATGTTATATTGTTATGTAAAATTTTAACACACATACATAAAAATGGTCTAGAACAGGGGTCGGCAAACTGTGGCTTGTGAGCCAAATGCAGCTCTTTGGGTACATACATGTGGTTCTGAAGTAAAATTGAAAATGAAAATAAAACTATCACAGTGTCATTTATAAAAATTTTAAAGGATATTATTCACATAATGGTGACTTCATTTGTTTTATGGTTCTTGAATAATTTTTAAATTGTTGTGAAGGACAGGATTGGCTCTTCCACCTCAAAAGTTTGCCGACCCCTGGTCTAGAAAGATACGCCATCATGACAATGGTTGGCCCTGAGAAGGGGAAGAGAGGAATGAGGTTACAGGTGATGGTCAGAGGGGACTTTACCTTTACCGGTCACATGTATTTCTTTAAAAAGCAAAAGTCAGAAAGAAAAAAAAATGTGACAAAAATTCCTTTCTGGAACACTTACCCCGCCTTTCTTCCCTCCCTGTTCTGAGCTAGTTCTACAAATAATGGTGATTCAAGGTGGACTCTGTTCTCACATGGAAGCTGAAACTCTGCACCTGTTTGCACCAGGAATATTTTTCTGTCCGTGGTCTGGTTTAAATATTAGAGATGCCCTCTCTGTGATTCCTTCAAAACTGAGCCTTTGATTAAAAATTCCTGGAGGGCAGAGCCAGTATCCAGTTCACCATAAGGCATTTGGTAGGACACTGTCAGCAATTCAGTCCCAGACGCTGCCAACTCTTCAGGGCCATGGAAGACACACTGATAAACGAACCATCCCAAATTGGAGGAGCCTAAGGAGACCAATGATGAAGTGCAGTGTGGGGTCCTGACATAGAAAAAAGACATCAGAAGGACAACTGGTGAAATTTGAATAAGATCCAAAGACTAGTTACCAGGCCACAGTGACAGTACTGGAGGAGGGGTTGGGGGCCAATCACAGCGGGGGGGGGGCACTTGATTTAGATTTCCCTTCTTTTTTTCTCCCTGTCTATGTTTATGTCTTCATTTATTTCCCTACTGAAGTTCAAGGGCAAGGAGGAATGTGATACCAAATAAAATGTATTAAACTCTATAATCTAGAGAGTTGCTGGACAAATATCAGAAGGCAAAAAAATGCTGTGCCAAAGGAGTGAATTTATTATTATGGTTAAATCATTTTTAACACCCAGTAGCATCTTATCATTGTGAGCTTTGATCCTTTACTTTTCCCCATCCGTGGATTCAATTACTTCAGAGTGTTGCTGGAGGGGCCAGGAGACTAGCTGGTAGTTTCACTGAAGTTCAAAGACTGACACAATCACTGTGTGAGACTCCATTTTCAAGGTCACTGACTTCAGGATTCCATTTTAATTTCAAGCCTACATGATCCACACAAACTAGCCACAGGGTGAGATGTGGCACCTGAGGTTGGAGAGGCAGCTTCTGGTTCTTAAAATTCTCAGAATTGCCTGTGGTGTTTAATATTCAGAACTGTTCTTCTAGGGCCGGCTGAGTGGCGCGTTGGTTAAGAGCTGGCTTGGGACGCCAGCTCTGAGCAGCAGGGCCCCAGTTCGGATCTCACATGGGGGCCAGTGACACTGTCCTCTACAGCTAAGAGCATGAACAACAGCTCGACCTGGAGCTGGGCTGCCGTGAGTCACAGGCGACAGCGTAGGCTGCAGCCCCTGCTGTAGTGGGCTGCCATAAGCTACCGTGTGTGGCCGGCAGTCGGTGTGAGCTGCGAAGAGCCGCGGTGAGCGGCCGTCCAGAGGTCAGCGAGTGATCTGCCTCACCCGGGAAGAGTGCAATGATAATACCAACATGGGCCAGTGAAGCAACGTCCTCCACAACTAGACTGAAGAGCAAAAGGACAGCAACTTCTCTGTTCCCCTTCCCCAACTCCCCAATAAAATCTTAAAAAACAAAACAAAAAAAAGAACTGTTCTTCTAGCCCCAGACTATCTCACACAGTCCCCTGATTTCACATGATGGAAGAACATGCAGCCTCTGTCCTTTTGGTGGGGAAGGTCATATGATGCAATGAGAACCGAGCTCCCAAACCCCACCACAGTGCTTAATGTAACATAACCTGGAGCAAAGGTTCCCATTTCTTGATCATTTCTGCTGATCTCTGCTTACTGTGTCTTACTGTCTCAGGACATCCTCTTTTCACTGCTGTCTCTCGATTATTTGTGAATCAAGAGGTCTGTTTGGAGCTGATAACATCCATGGAGGGCAGACCTGAAGACTGCAGGAATCATAGCTCAGCACCAGGTGCCCAGGGGACAGAAGAGAGGCCCGGTCACCCAGGGCAGCGGAAACTGTGTTTCCTAACTAACAGAAACTGTAAAACAAACAAACCAAAGCAAAACAAAACAACAGCTCTTAGTGTGACTAGGAGAGCAGACACCACAGTTCAGAAAATTACCGGAGGCTGAGTGATAGTCACAAGTCTGGAAATATTACGTAGGTGAGCAGTTTCCCCTTTGCCTCCCCAGGCTCACACTCCCTTCAGACTCTGGAATTGGGGACAGAAGGGAATCCCTGGAGCCCCTCCCAGACCCCTGCCTGGGCTCAAGGACTCAGCTTTCCGCTGTGGATCTGCTGGGCTATGTACCTGAGGTCGTCCTGGCTGGCCAGGGGGTTCAGCTGGTCCTGTATGTCACATGCGAACTGCTACAGTGATATTAGGTGGTTGGGCCCGTTGAGCTTTCTCCAGAAAGGCAGCGAGAAGATGATTTTCCCACACAGGGGAGCCATTGCAGGACAGACTTAGAACACGCAGGATGGGACAGGCCTCCATGCAGCTGCGGGGACTCAGGAGGAGCCGGCTAGAAACACCGCCACTCATTTCTGCATTGCGGCATGTCGTTCTTGGGGTGAGTTGGTGCTTTTGTGGTGGAGCCCTGGGTAGTCCTTTCTTCAGTGTTGCCTTTAAGCAGAATCTATCTATCAAATATAAAATTTTGTAGAGGCTTTTCATTCTTGTGGTCATGTTAAATTGATGGTGAGGGTCTCAATGTTGGTTTTGGAATTGTTGACTCAATCAATTAATGTTCCCCAACTCCTAATGTTTTACTTCCACCTTCCTTCACCTTGAATGATAGTTTCAGCCAGGTGATGGTCACTTTATGAACAAAGACAGAGGAAAAGGGAGTAAGTATTATTATATCTAGTAGAGTGGGGTTTTACCAGTACATTAGGTAGTCATGGGAACTGTTGTTGAAATGTGATTTCAAATTTGACTTATTTTTGGTAATTGGCTTGAAGTAGGTTTTTCATCTCTTATTTGGGTAAATAAATCAGTCTATTTACAGACTCATAATAATCAACACAATTTCCTAACTAAAAACCACCCCAGCCACACACCACGTTGAATCATTCATTAGGCAGTCCCCTCTGGGAGCCTATCTTAATGCCAGCTACATTCCACTCCCTATTCAAAAATCAAAATTTCCAAAATAAAGGCAGGTTATTTGGCGGGTTCTGCCTGCCTGACTTCAGGAGTTGGGGGGCAGGATGTGAAGCAGACATCATGCCCCACCCCAGCTCAAAACCCATCAAGGACCCCCTATAGCCCGGGGAGCACAGCCCCTAGTCCCACCTGGCAGGAGCAATGGGAACCCCTCACAGATCACTGTTCTTGATTGCTGACCACTGGTTTCTGTGACCAGGTTCTTCTGAGACCAGCCAGACTACCCCCACTGCTGACTGTGCCACATTGAGGCCCCAATCAGAAAGTAAAGGCAGGGCTTCATGAGAGAGGAAAGGGTTCCTGAAAGTTCCAACAGCTCATCTGGAACCTGAGCCTGCTGGGAAATGCCACATTTCCCATCAGGGAAGCAGTAAACTCTAACTAGAGGAGGCAACTGCCTGGCACTGGGGAGAGGACATCCTCCACATTTACACTCAGGCTGGGGCAGCAGGAACATTCCAGGGGGCATCTTAGTATTTTTACATTGAGATATTTGCCACTTTTATTCCAAGTTCAGATAGCTTTTTGAATACTGTGGATAGTAGTCTTTTATGTGTCAAAAGCATTGAGAATATTTTTTCCCAATCTATCTCAACTTCTAACTTTGCTTATGCAACTAGTTGGCCAGATTTTTTTTTTTTAACTTTTATGTTGTCAAATAGGGATATTTTCTCAGAAAACTTATGGGGTTTTCTATCTTGGTTTAAAAGGTTTCCCAGTGTAGTCCAAAGTTATTTTTAAAACACATTCTCATAAAGGGCCATTCAAGATATTGGGGTGTTTTTTTTTTTTACATTAAAAGTTTTAATCTGCCTATAATTTATTTTTGGGTTACATAGTGAGTAGGAGTTCAACCTTAGTTCTTTCTAGGCAAATAGCCAGCTGTACTACATCCTTTATTAAATAAACATTTTCCCTAATAAGTTGAAATAACGTCTTTGTTTTCTATTATATTTCAGTGCATGTGATTTACTTCTATACATTCTGATCTATTCCACTTATTGACTGATTTTTAAAATT
Organism: Hipposideros armiger; assembly: GCF_001890085.2. Taxonomy (NCBI): domain Eukaryota; kingdom Metazoa; phylum Chordata; class Mammalia; order Chiroptera; family Hipposideridae; genus Hipposideros; species Hipposideros armiger. Next base: position 152,939 of record NW_017732521.1, on the reverse strand, counting down.
GATTGATTGATTGATTACAGAACCTTTATTATGTTTCGTTTATTCTTCCATTGAAATATATAGTTTCTAAAAAAGTGTTCTCAGTCTCATTCATACGCTAACTGGAACTGTATTAAATTTATATAACTTGGGAAAATTAAACATTTAGTAAGACATTGCCATTCAAGATCAGTCTCATTCCATTTGTTCATTTATTATTTTATGTTCCCTTCAATAAATTTTGTTGGTGATTTTTTTTCCTACTTGTTTGCAAGTAGAAAATATTTTCTAAATATTTCACAACAAATCACTTTTGAATTGCTTTTGTAATTTGTAAAAGGCAAATTCACTTTATTTATTATTATTATTTTTAACTTTCTGGCCACCCACTGGAAGCTCAGCTCAAGTCATTGTCTTCAATCTAGTTGCAGAGGGTGCAGTTCACTTGCCCATGTGGGACTCGAACTGGCTACCCTATTGCTCAGAGCTCAGACTCTAACCAACTGAGCCACCCGGCTGGTGCCACAAGTTCACTTTAAACAAACCACTAAACTGTCTGGAATTTCATACACTCTTAGGTGTTCACTTTGCCCGTAACAATTCTATCTCATGGCCACCTCCTTGTTTCTCTACTTTACCTACCTCATCCCAAACCAATAGGATAAAAACATGTCTTTGCAGCCACCTTGTACTGGGTCACTGAAAATGGAACCAAACCAAGAGGGCAGGACAAAGAGATCAACTAACAGGGTCACTGGATGGGCTGGGCAAAGGTTGAGTTCCAGCTATCCCCAGATATACTCACCGGAACACCCTGGCTCCGTATTTCCTGCAGGTGATTTTCAAGTACCTTCATGTCCTTAGACCCAGAGGCCCCAGCATCCAGAACAAACAGCTTATTTGAAATGTGAAGATCATTTCCAAACCTAAGGGAAGAGCCATAGCCTCATCAGTGTGACACAGTCTCACCAGGTGTTTCTAGGGCAGGGCCAGGCTCCTACTGGCCCTAAAGGCTGGTTGGAGGCCAGGAAGTTTTGGTGACTTTGCAGAGGCCCCTCCCTTCCTGCTGTTTGCTGAACAATGAAAGGCAGAGGCCCGGGGACATCCTGTGCTTAGAGTCATGCAGACAGGTGCGTTGGATTCTAGGAAGGAGCAGAAACACAGCTTTCCTAATGCAGGAAAGGTAAGGCTTAATGCGTTCACCTTACAAGTTGGGAGAAGCAATGCTGTTGTAATTGATGGAGTAAGAATAGAGAGATAAGGGCAAAAGTTACACTAAGATCTAAAACTATTAGTAGAAGCCTTATTTTGCATATCAGGAAGATAACAGATAAGTGTCTTTTGTTTAGAAAATGAGACTGAATTACTAGCATATTATGTAGAGCTGCAGGTTCAAACATTTTTTGACAGAAACTAATATATATATATATATATATATATATATATATATATATATATATACATATATATATATGCATTTTCACATTTTGACCCTGTGCACATCCATGCTTACTACAAATGAAACAAAAGTTTTACAAAACTACTTAACATGAAATGCACTCATATTTTCCATTACATTCCACACCATTCTACTCTCCTCCATTCCACTTTAAAAAGATTTGGTCAGGACCCCCTAAATGAATTTCATGACCCACTAGTGGGTTGCAACTCATATTCCAGAAATAGTGATCAGTGGTATGATGATAATCATCAAAATAATTGAAAGGTGAAACAACTAAAACAATTGAGAATCTGCAAATTTCATCAATACCATGCATACTTTAAATTTCTCACAATTTTATTTGTCAACTACATCTCAATAAAGCTGAAAAATACATAAAACCACTAAAAGGAGTTATCTTTGGGCAGTGGAACCAGGAGGTAAGGAAATAACTTCAAAGACTGGTGCTTTTTCTCCTGTACTAGTTACTTCTGTTTGATTTCTTATCATGTGCATTCATTGCTTTCATAAAAATAAAAAATACAACAATAAGGCAACCAAGGAAAAGAGAGCTTTAATTTTTTTTGAGCCAAAATGACATAATATGCTCCTGATGGGATGCAATGGGAAACGTACATCACCATCCATGTAGTAGTCTCAACAAAAAGACTTAACCTGAACCTATTCATAAGCAAACAATCAGATAATGGAATAATAAGACAAATTCTCACTGAAAGGGGTTAACTTGGGGACTCTGTTGACAAAGCAGATAGGGCTTAACCACAAGAAAAGAGTCAGCCTGTTCCCAAATCTCAGTCTTGAATTTTTCACCCTGAATCTGAGCCTTGATGTTTTGATTTAGAAATTCTTAGTTTGTCTGACATAATTAAACTGTTCTGAGTTGGGTAGATGACTGCAGCCTTGAAGGTAAAGATAGAAATGCAGAAATGATGAAGTCATCGACCCAAAATATGTATGATTTTATGTTAAATTTAAGAATACATTTCATAATCATTCAGGATAATGTGCATTACATATCTCAAATGTCCTTAATGTTTAAGAGAATTTGACATTAGGAAATCTACCAGATTAGTTTTGTAATTTTGATTTAAATTTGGAATTAATTTTTAGATGTGACTTTAATTTAAAAGTTTTAAGAAATTTAATTAAATTTGTAAAAAAAACAACTTGTAAAATTGAAAAGAACTTGGTAACATTTATTAATTTTATTGATTTATTTGTTTTGTCTCTCCACTGTTTTTTAAAATTTCCATCTCCCTATCTCCACCTTTAATTTCTTTAATTCCTTTCTCTCTGGTTCACGTGACTTTGGTGTACTGCCCTACCCGGCAGCAGTCTCTTCTGTTCCTGATCTCTCAGCAAAGGTGTATCTTTATCATATCCAAACTTGCCTCCAGGTGGACCAGGAATGTTCAGGATGTTGGAGTGCGTGGCTGCCAGGACAACTAGGAGTGGGTGTTTCGGCTGCAGCCATAGGCTAGGGGCAGAGAGAGAACTGTTTCAGAGGCGTGTCCTCCTTCCTGGCTGTCTCTCCTCCCCAGGCTCTCTCTCCAGGTGGATGTGCAACCTGTCCACAGACTTGAGGCCCCATACCTGCTGTGCAGTGTGATCTTAGAAGGCCCCAGGCCCAGCCCACAAAAGAATGAGCCTCTTTCCTGGGCCTTGAGGAAGGTTGCTCAGAAGTGGATCAGGACCCACCACAGAATGCACTTGGCAGCTTCTCAGATCTTCCTCCGAATTGTCCCTGCTTTCCTGGTGAGGGGAGTTCAAACTTCTGACCAGGGGGATTTGCAAGACTAAAGAAAGTCCTCTGAATGCAGCAACACCACAGAAATGGCTCAGGAGAGAAACTCCTGCAATTCACACAGACAGGAAATCTCTTATTTCTGAGAGTGCTTAAGACAAAAACATGAAAAAGAATGAGAAAGAAAGAGGCAAAGTGGTGGTACCCTTAGAGGTATTAAGCCCAATTTATTTGATTAGTATATGCTTTTTGAAAGAAAATTGACTGCTGAGCTTTGTATTTTCCAGGGGAAAGCTGCTTTTGTTGTAAAAAAAAAAAGGAAGAAAAGAAGTTTATTTCATGCTGTTAAGATAATGCTTTCAGTCAGTATGGCCCCTTTGTTTCCATTCTTGATGGAACTAGAGAGTGAAGGAGCTTGTTCTGCTTATGAATTATGTACCCACTGGGTAAAGGCACAGCAGCTGGCAAAGGAGGCATTTTATTTTGCACCCAACAAAAGTGACCACAACTCTAGTGTGTACAAAGAAAGTGAGAAGTGGCTCTCAAGGAATTGCTCGGAATTGGGTCTTTGTGGCAGGAATATGTGATCATGAAACAGCTCCCCGCAGAACAGAATGAAGAGCTGAACCTCAGTGTGGGGTAGACCACCAGGTGTCCTGGGCAGCAGCAGGCAGGGGTGGCCTTGCTCACCCACACCACCGGGTCCCTTCTGGCTGGTGGCTCAGCTTTTAGTATTATTCAGCATTGGTAGGAGGTGGCAATACAAAAGGCCAAGTTTCTTAAAGCAAACAAGCTTCCTGCTGTCTGAGTGATGTAAATGTGCCCATGTGAACATTGCTCATGGAGAGAGGAAAAGGGTCTGACCATTCTAGCAGAGGTCGTAAGTGTGCTCAGCGAGCGCTGGCCTGGGAGATAGAAATGCATGACCCCCAGGCACTAGCAGTGCCTATGTGAAGTGACCGTGCTGCTGTTTTCAAAAACAAACTTTCTTCCCTGGAGGCCATGCTCCAGTGTGCCCTTTCCTCAGGGGTCTAACAAAAAAGCACTATTTATTCTGCAACATCCATTCCCCTCCCGCTTGTGAGACCCCTAGAACCTACCTCCCTCCCCCAGCCCGGTCACCCCCGGTGGCCCTCATGGTGCCCCATATTTGTGCTGTTGCGGGGATCCCAGACAAAGAGACAGGACACCAAGGCATGGGAAGCAACTTTTACTAATGCTGGCACTGGCTCAGCGGATTCACATCCAGAGGCTGAGCTCCGACCCGGGTGGGACTCAGGGCTATATACCTGAGGTTTCCGGGTTAGCTGCTAAGGTTCCTTATTAGGACATGTGGCCTTGTGCCAGTTCCTGACTGGCTCCTGGGTGAGGTAGGAATTCGGAAATGTTAAATGCGAAAGTTTTGCTGACCACACAGTCCAAGAATGTGTTTGTCTGAAGCTCGTGCAAAATCCTTAATGACCACATGGTCTGGGAAGACCTTTATCTAGGGCCCACTGCCACAGTGCCATGCTCTGCTTTTCCCTGGACTCCCTAAATGCTGTTTTGCGAGGGCCAGGAAGTGACAGGTGAGCTGCCTGGTCTAGGCCTGGGGGGGAAGGGACGGGGGAGATGTCCAAACCTCACATGCTCCTGCCTCCTGGCAGTGGCTCCCTCAGCCCAGGGCCAGCTTTCCCCACACCACTGGGCAGGTGAAGAGCCTGCTACAGCACCTGCAGGCAGAGCTCCTGGCTTTTCCCGGGCCTCAGGTAGGTTTAGATTTAACTGCAGGTGAGTCCTGTCCCTTCCAGGGACTGTTTGGGTGAAATTTTACCCGCCCCTAGGAGCGGACAACCACCTGGGCATTAAGCAACGCGGGCCTCTGTGGGTTTCCCATCTCTTTCATGATTGCGTAGGCCCTCCGGGAGGCCGCCTGGCTTTAGACAGACAGATCTGGGACTGAATTTCACCTCTGACAATAACTATGGGTGCCATTAGCTCTGAGGTCACACACTCCAGTGCAATGTCATTTCTGTCACAAGGCAAAATTTCATCCATGGGGGTGGAGAGTCTGCTTCAGAGCGCTCTCTCCTGGTCTATTGGACTCTTGGAGTTAGGGGGCTGGATGGAGATGGGGTGAAATGCGGAGACTGTGGCCTCCGTAGGGGGCAGTGGACCTCCTCCTCACTAACCAGCACCAGGTAGGAATGTGAATCCAGTGTGGCCAGAATTTCCACTTTTTCACAAGAAGACAAGTAGCCAAAGTTTGGTAAAATCTCTTAATTTTTAAATGTTGGCAGTTAATTCAATTGTTCTTCCCCTCCCTCACACTGCACAGAACATTGCAGCTGACAAGTCGGCTGGGCTTCACCTCTGCCTTAGGCAGACACACCTTATGTCTCTAAGCCTCGGGTTGCTTTTCTCTGACACATTTGTGACATGACCTCACAAAGTTGTGAGAACCCAATGAGACAATAAGGGTGTAGCACCTAGAACACAGATGAGCACAAACCATGTTCATCACACCCTTTCCACCCTTTCTTGCTTCTGCCTAGTTTTGTTTCTGTCTCTGCAAGGAGCAGCAACTTTGTCAGCTGGACAATATCTTGGTGTCCCCTTCTCTCAGGTCTTTCTGGCATCTGTTACTTTCTTCAGTTTGCAAATCCCCAAGTGGACTTTTTTTTTTTTTTTAAGATTTTTATTGGGGAATTTGGGGATGGGAACAGCGCTGCGGAATAAGGGAAAGGGGAACAGACACGTTGCTGTCTTTTTTAAAAAAGATTTTTATTGGGGAATTGGAGGGATGGGAACAGTGCTGGGGAATTGGGGGAAGGGGAACAGACAAGTTGCTGTCCTTTTGTTCTTCAGTCTAGTTGTGGAGGACGTTGCTTCACTGGCCCAAGTTGGCACCATCATTGCGCTCTTCCCGGGCGAGGCAGATCAATCGCCGGCTGCTGGCCACTCACGCTGGCTGCTGGTTACACACGGTAGCCCATGGCAACCCACTGCAGCAGGGGCTGCAGCCTACGCCATCAACAGCGACTCATGGCAGCTCAGCTCCAGGTTGACCTGTTGTTCAGCATCTTAGCTGTAGAGGGCAGTGTCACTGGCCCTCATATGTGGGATCCAAACCAGGGCCCTCTGGCGTCCCAAGCCAGCTCTTAACCAACGTACCACTTGGCTGCCCCCCCCCCCCAGTGGACTTTTAGGCAAGTGACAGCAGAGCTGTGCTTCCTGAGAGAACGATGACATTAGCTCCGGGACAAGGGGATACATTTTTAAGGTTTTCTCCTTTCAGTTCCTTCTGGTAGCAAAGCCACCGTCCTCTGAGATCACAGGGAATCTGAGAGATCCTAAAGAACTAAGTTTCATGGAAAATAAGAAAGAGCAATGTTTACCTCCTAACAGTCCTTTTGGAGAAGCTGGTCCCCATAATGAGTTACCTTGTCATAGAAAGTTGAGGGTTGGGCTGGGGAAGGTGGCTCTGAACTAAGGGTGGAGAGAGAACAAGAGAATCAGCCTCCCCAGGAGACTTGCTGAGACCCTGTGCCTGTTGCAGCTGGGGTGGCTCGTGTGGTAGACAGCGTGCATCGTCCTCGAGAGAATCTTCTGTCACTGAGCCCCGTGACTAAATTCTCTCTAAGCACTGGTTGAAGGACTTAATTACACACAGTGAGACTTGCTGATAATCTGGCCATCCTGAGTCACATTTTAGCAAGAATCTACTTCCAGATTCTTGCAGATGCAGAAAATAGGCCATAAGGAAGATGAATGGGGCTATTACTCTAAGAGGTAAAGCCTGAGCAGTAGATAAAATCTCTTCCTTCAGGCGAAGCCATATGCCACTTGAAGTGTGGCTCCTTCAGTTTAGCTCAAGGGCTCCTGTGGCATAATCTTCATATCCAATGAGATTTATAAAAATTTCAGATTACGCATCTGGATAGATCTTGTCTTTCTTTGCCTCTCTCAGTCTCTCTCTCTTTCACACACACACACACACACACACACACACACACACACACACACACACACACAGAGTCTCTTTCCCATCCTATCCCTGCAACAGTGGTTCAGACCCTAGTTACCTTAACCCACAGCAAGAAAGAGCTGGGGAACTGACACCCTCTAGGGTTGACACCAGGAACTGCTAGAGAAGCTGACCTGGAACTAGAAACACTGGCCTGGTCCACACACATAAGCTGAGCCTAATCATTACATCTGAAAAGCTGTTGGCTTCAGAGAAGGTGCAACCCATCTCATATCCCCAAGCTGAGCCAAAATGACAGTGGAAACTGGAGAACGTGCGCATGACAATGCCCTTACTCAGATGAGGTTACAAGCATCATTAATAAGCACTGGCTCAGGAGCCAGACACTTCATGACTTGCAGCTGTGTGACTCTGGGCAGCCTACCTGACCCCTCAAGGTTTCAGTTAAATGGTGCTAGAAATACCCTGTAAGGCTTTCCTGTGGATGAAATGAGGTGTCACATATTAGCAGCATGTGTTAACAACATTATAATTATACTAAATATAAATCCATGTTGGTTATTATTACTTCCTCAAATACTATTCTATTGCTGTCCCTGCCCCTCAGTGCTCCCCAGACATCCCTCCTCGAGGAGAGAGGAATTCCATAGCAGCACAAACTACATTTCTTTTCAACTAGGGAATAGATACGACACCTTTGTAATATCCTGTACAGAAAACAAATCCAAGGCACAAAGCTTCAAAATTGACATTGTTCCAGAAACACTTGGAAGGTCTCCATTTTTATCTTCACAAGGTGTAATTCCCTCACTCTAAAGGGGGCTCAGGAGAAATAACACCCCAGATTGCACGATCTCCTCATGCTCACTGCGGGTGTTTCTCCCTGGGGAAGGACAGGGAACCCTGCATTTCTGGGTGTGAACCCACCAATAATTGTGTCGTGAGAGGAGGGAGAAGACAGCGTAACCTACATCACAATGAGAGGCCATGTGATTAACTGTGAAAATCATTAAGTTGCCTTTCAAAACCTCCACCAAACTTTGAGATGCCCAGGCATGATACCTCCACATGAATCATTTTTGGTGCTCTGTGTGCGGGAATCTCTGGGTGTGCCCGCAGCATTCCAAGAAGAAAGCATGGCGTGAGGCCCCATCCTAGAAGGCAATGTTTGATCTGCGCAATACTGAACCTGTGTTAGTCCGAGCTCTAGGGCTAAGTCCCTGGGTAGAACACAACACAACTCTGCTATTTGCACATTTGTGACTATGGACCTTTGTGTCTGGGACCGTGATTTCACTGAGGCCCTCTCTTTGCCATCGCTGAGGCAGTTTGTAGTTGCTGATTAATGGTGGGTGGACACAAGGCCCACAGCCTTGCTAGACCACACCTGAAAGCCACCAAGGCGGTGGGATCTGGTCAGTTTCAGGATCAGGTGACCGTAATAAAGCCACCACTAATCTCCAACCTTGACATGGGCGCGCAAAAGCAAGCACCCACTAGAGGGGCAGGGGCTGGGGTGGAGGCGTCAACCTGCCGGTTTGGAAGCCAGGGGAGAAGGCGTGGAACTGGTGGAACTGGGGGAGGGAGTCTGGGTGGCGTCTTCTGAAGAAGCTCCTCAGCAGCCTGCGCTTGAGAGAGTCCAGCAGGGTGGTTTGCAGACCTGAGTGGCCCGACAGCTTTGGTTGATTCTCAGCTGGAGGCTCTATGTGGGCATGGTTGTTGGGTGAAGAGTCCGTGGTGCATATCCTGAGCAGGGATGAAAGAGGGCCTGTTAGTCACAGAAAGAGAAGGCTCTGAGCACATTGCAAATGCTGATTCTCACTGTTCAGATCCCCCAGGCTGCATCCCTCCCGGTCTCTGATTTTTGCCAGTGTTGCAGAAACATTTTGTTGTGTCCTTATTACTTGTTAAAAATTAATGTAAAATGCACGTAACGTAATTTTTACCGTTTTATTAATAACTATTTAAAGTGTACAAATCAGAGGCTGTTAGTACTTTTATAATGGTATACAACCAGCACTACTATCTAGTTTCAGAGCATTTTCATCACACTTATAGGAAACCCCGAACCCAGTAGCAGTCACTTCCCACTCCCCTGTCCGCCCATGCTCCACAACCACCAATCGGTTCTGTCTCTACAGATTTGCGGATTTCCCTTGCCTTTGACGTATAAAGAATTGGGTGGAGCAATTCCTGTAAAGCAGTCACTTTAAAAATGAAACTGGGTCAGCCCTGTTAGACTGACCAGGGGCACCTCCTTTCCTTGTGTGGAGGGACTGGTTCCTTTACCGCACTGTGATGTACAAGATGATGAGAAGGGCATCACGAGGTACAAAGCTGAATGCTAGGGAGGGGGCCTGGGGACATGATAACCTTTCCACTTTCTTCTTTTTTCTTTTTAAAATTTATTTATTTTTAAATTTTTAGATTTATTTATTTATTTTTTTTAGTTGAGCCATCCTGCCACCTGTTGGCAGCTCAGCGGCAACTCAGCTCGGGCTGGACTCGAACCGCTGTTGCTCAGAGCTCACACTCTTGCATAAGCTCTTAACCAACTGAGCCACTCGGCCGGCCCTATTTTAGATTTTCTACTGGGGAATTAGGGGAGGGAGCAGCGTTGGGGAATCGGGGGAGGGGAACAGACAAGTTGTTGTCTTTTTGTTCTTCAGTCTAGTAGTAGAGGACGTCGCTTCACTGGCCCATGTTGGTATTGTGATCATTACACTCTTCCCAGCTGAGGCAGATCGGTCGCCGGCCATTGGATGGCCACTCAAGGTAGCTTATGGCAGCCCACGGCAGCCCCACTGCAGCCTATGGCGTTGTAGGCGACTTACGGCAGCCCAGCTCCAGGTTGAGCTGTTGTTCACCATTTTAGCTGTAGAGGGTGCAGTGTTACTGGCCCATGTGGGATCTGAACCGGCGGCCCTGCTGCCCAGAGCTCGTGCTCCCAAGCCAACTCTTAACCAATGAGCCACTCGGCCGGCTGTCTTCTTTTTTCTTTCTTGGGGAGAAGCAGGAGTCTCTTCAACACTGAACAATTCACAATTCACATATTCATTCATCCATTCACTCATCAGCAAACATTTTTGAAGAGCCTCCTGTGTGCTAAGCACAGTGCTGGGAATGGGAAGGTCTAGTCCTGCCCCAGATCCATGGTCTTGGGGAGATACAGACATGTGAACACTCTGACATCAAATATAATCCAATATGAGTGCTTTTGATGGGATGGTGTTGGCAAGATGCTCTGTGCATCCAGAGAACCTACCTGTAGGTTGACATAGTGGGTCACCGATCATGCCACCCTGTTTCTACCTTCTGTCCCTGCTCCCAGCTCATTAACAAGGACCTGTTGGAGTTGAGGCACGGAGTCTGAGGTGGGTTCTTTCTCTCCTACCCAGGATGACCCCTCTTGCTTTGCCTGTTAACTTTCATGCATTCCATGAAAACTGCCTTGCTGTGATCTCTTGCAGAAGTTTCCTCCCCGGTAAGTTCAGGCCACATGCATGGTTCTCCATCATGACCCCAGCGAACTGCAGGGTAATTGTGTGATGCTTTTCCCTTCTACACTAGGAGACAACGCGAGGGAAAAGCCATGGTATCCCCAGAACTTGGCTCAGCCAGGATGCACAAATAAGAGTTGTTGTATAAATGATTTGACTCAGGGGTGACCCATGCAAGAGTGTTTCACAGGTAAGCACCTGTCTATATGTCTCAGTGTGACCTCTGACCTGACCAGACCGTTGCTTCCAGTTCTAAATCCTGGGAGACGCTGATTTCTTCCAGGTGAGCTGTTGCCTTTCCCACTAACTACCAACCAAGCTGGTATAACAAACTCATAAATCTCCTGAAGGCTGCAATTACCTACATCCTTCCTGTAGGATATCCTTTGTCCTGATCACTAAGAACCTTGGAGAATCTGAACACAACCAAATTTGATATAGAATTACATCACAAAATTTCTGGCATCTCTCCCCACCTTGGTGATCGGCGTGTTCTCACTTTTCACCACAAGATGGCGCAGGAAGGCCTGGTGTCAGGCCCAGTCTGGTGTCCCGGGAGGCAGCTTTTGTCCAAGTAACTGTGTGCTCTCCAATGCAGACTGTGGTTTTGATGCAGAGAAGGCTGGAGGAAGATACTGACTTTGCTCCTGGCTAGCCCTGAAGGTGGCAGAATATTCTTTGGGAAAGGAGTACAAAATTCCATCCGTGGTCTATATTTAACAGGAACTCCAAGATCACACTGAACCTGGGCTGGTTGCAAGGCTGGCCTCACTGCAGTAACAATGCTGGGTGATTGGAGAATTGCAATTATGGTGTTACTTAAATTATGACTTGTGCCTTGAATTATTTTCCTGTCACACCCCAGGCCTGCGAGAGTGGCTGGAATGAAAATGGGAGTCCTGGGGTGTCTGTTGGTGTGAGACTTGCATGCAGGACTGCCAGAGTTGGGAAGGGGAGGGGAAAGCAACATCAAATGCCAAGGAATCAAGAATGCAGTCTTCCAGGCGGTCATAAAGGTGTATTTGTGAAAGTAGGCGTCTACTGTCCTCATTTGTTAGCTTTCATCGTACACTTCCAATATTTACGAAGGAATGTGAGACTATTTGTATTCTTGCCCAAAGCTCGCAAAGGAATGGCGCCTCGACAACCCCAGTCCAAGCACCATATCTGGTCCCTCTGTCTGAACAGTCAAAGGGGGAAATTCCTAAAACCTAATCCACTTGCTTAAACACACTCGGCCAAAACTAAATTTTCTTGCCAAGATCTGTAAAGCCAAGTCTACCTGTACGATCAGATCCCCTTGGGCATCATCTGCTCCAGATCTCCTCGCTCAAACTTTGACACCAGCCCCATTATTCCTTCTTTTTGGTCTGTTTTTTAGAACCCACTAAACTCTTGACTGCCTTAGGCCTTTTGTACTCGCTATTCCCTCTGCCTTCCCCCAGCCCTTCCTCCAACTTCCTCGTTTTTGTTTTGTTTTTGTTTTTCAGGTGTTTGTTTTAATGTCACCATCAAAAAGTATTCTCTGAATAGTCAGTAGAAAGTAGCTAACACCCCATCCCTGACTTTCTCTCATTTCCCTCATTTGAACCCCCCTACACTTACAACAGGAGGCAGCAAACCTTTAAAATAGTAAACCAAAGGCAATATCACATCCTTGGAGAGATTGCAGAAATTAGTGCCACCATGAAAGACTTGAAAGATGCAAGAATGGTGATTCCCAAAACACCCTTATTTAAGTCTCCTGTTTGGCCTTGGCAAAAAAACAGATGGATTCTGGAAGATGACAGTGGATTATCATGAATCCAACTAAAGTGGTGACTCCGACTGCAGTAATGGGGCAGATGTTTTTGCATGGCTTGAGCACAGAAACGCATCCCCTGGTACTGGTTTGTAGCTATTGATCTGGACAAATGCCATTTTCTCTATGTCTGTCAATGAGACCAACCAGAAGCAGTTTGCTTTCAGATGGCAATACCTGCAATGCACCTTCACTGTCTAAGAGGCATATCAATCCTTCAGCCCAATGTCATAATTTAGTCTGCATGGATTATGATTACCATTTCCTTCTACAATATGTCACACTGGCGCATTACAATGATAGCATTATGATTATGGATCTAGTGGGCAAGACATAGCAACTACTCCAGACTTACTGGTAAGACATTTACTTGTATGTGTCAGGAGGCGGGAAATAAATCAGACAAAAATTCAAGGGACGGGTCAGCCGAGTGGCGCGTTGGTTAAGAGCTCACTTGGGATGCTATGAGGGCCCCGGTTCGGATCCCACATATGAGGGCCAGTGACACTGCCCTCCACAGCTAAGATGCTGAACAACAGCTCGACCTGGAGCTGGGCTGCTGTGAGTCGCCGGCGATGGCGTAGGCTGCAGTGGGTTGCCACGGGCTACCCTGTGTAGCCAGCAGCCGCTGTGAGCGGCCGTCCAGAAGCCGGTGACTGATCTGTCTCGCCCAGGAAGAACGCAGTGATGGTGTCAACTTGGGCTAGTGAAGCAACGCCCTCCACAACTAGACTGAAGAACAAAAGGACAGCAACTTGTCTGTTCCCCTTCCCCCAATTCCCCAGTGCTGTTCCCATCCCCCAATTCCCCAATAAAAATCTTAAAAAAAAAAATTCAAGGGTCTTCCACCTCAGTACAATTTCTAAGCGCCCAGTGGTCTGGGGCATGTCAAGATATCCTTTCTAAAGTGAAGAAGTGGTTGTTGCACTTTGCCCCCCCCCCAAAAAAAAAGAAAAATTACAATGCTTTCTAAGTATCTATTATTTCAGAGGCAACATATTCCTCATTTGGATGTGCTACTCAAGCCTATTTACTGAGTGAATCAAAACACTGCCAGTTTTGAGTGAGGACCAGAAAAAAAAAAAAAGATTTGTGCAACAGGCTGCTGTGCAAGCTGCAAAGCTACATAGGTCATATCCAATGGTGTCTGATGTGTCAGTGACAGACAGGGATGCTGTTTGAAGCTTCCAGCAGGGCCCTATAGGTGATTCACAGCACAGATCCTTAGGATTTGGGAGCAAAGCCCTACTCCCCTTTTAAGAAACAGGTCTTGGCCTGTTACTGAACGTTTAACCATGAGTCATCAAATTACAGTGCGGCTTGAGCTATCCATCATTCCTGGGTGTTATCTGACCCACCAAGCCATAAATTTAGGAATGCACAGCAACACTTCCTCATCCAGTGGAAGTGGTATGTGCAGGATCAGGTGTTAGTAGGCCCCGAAAGATCAAGTAAGTTACGCAAGCTCCAGTAGGAAGTGGCCCAAATGTCTATGGCCCCACTCCCTCCTTCCCTCTCCCAGTCTTCACCTATAGCCTCATGGAAAGTGCCCTACAATCGATACAGCAAGAGAAGGTGCTGGCCTGGTTTAAAAATTGTTCAGCAAGATATGCAGACACCACTGGAATGTGGATCATTTCAGCACTTTCTTGGACGTCTCCGAAGAACAGTGGTGAAGGGAAATCTTCCAGATGGACAGACTCCTAGCTGTGCATGAGGTAGTTATCTTCTTTGTTTGATAGAAGAAATGCCCAGACATGTGATTATGTTCTGATTCATGAGCTGTGGCTGATGATTTGGCAGGATGATCAGAAACTTCAAAGGATCATGATTGTAAAATTGGTGACAAATAAATTTGAGGAATTAGTATGTGAATAATCCTCCCTAAATGAGCAAAAGATGTGAAGATATTTATATCCAATAAAAATGCTCATCAAAGGGTGACCTCAGCAGAGGGGGATTTTAATAACTAAGTGGGTGGTATGACTCGTTCTTTGGATACCAGTCAGCCTCTTTCCCCTGCTACCCCTGTCATCACTCAATGGGCTCATGAAAAAAGTGGTGGTGGTAGCAAGGATGGAGGTTATGTATGAGCTCAGAGACGTGGACTTCCGCTCACCAAGGCCAGCCTGATGATGCCCACTGCTGAGTGCCCAAATAGCAGCATACACCATCACTGAGTCTCTGGTATGACACCATTCTCCAGGGTGATACGTCAGATACTGGGTGACAAATTGATTTCATTGGAATAATGTCATCATGAAAGGGACAGGATTTTATTTTTCTTGCAATAGATACTTAACTCTGGATGAAAACGTGCTTTCCCTTCATATACTACTTCTGCCAAAATTACTGTCTATGGACTTCCCAAATGCCTTTGCCTTCTTCACAATCATGGTATTCCACATGGCATGGCTTCTGTTCAAGGACCTCGCTTCACAGCAAATGAAGTGCAGCAGCGGTCTTATGCTCATGAATCCACTGGTCTTACCATGTTCTCTATTAGCCAAAGCAGCTGGCTTGATAGAATGGTGAAATGGCCTTTCGAAGACTCAGTTCCAGTGTCAGCGAAGTGGCAGTACCTAGCAGGACTGAGGCAAGGTTCTTTAGGAGGCTGTATATGGTCTACATCAGCATCCAATATGGCGATGTGTCTACAATAGCCAGGATTCAAGGGTCCAGAAATGAAGGGATGGAAATTGGAGTGACAGCCTCACTATTACCACTAGTGGCCCAGTAGGAAAATTGTTGCTTCCCATTTACACAACCTTATGCTTTGCTTAAAAGTCTTAATTCTAGAAGGAAGAATGCTTCTACCAGGAGATTTGAAAATGATTCCATTGACATAGAATTTAAGATGGCCTCTCAGCTACTTTGGGTTCCTTATGACCCTAGTCAGCCAAAAACAAAGGGCGTTATGGTGCTGCTGAGTAAATTGATCCTAACTAGCAAGGGGAAATTGCACTGCAAACCAACAATGGAAGTTAGGAAGAGTGGGTCTGGGATACTAGAGATTATTTAAGGTGTCCTGTGATTAAGGCCAATAAAATAAATTTAGCCCCAAGTAGGCATTACTAGGAATGACCTAGACACTTCAGGAATGAAGGTTTGAGTCACCACACCAGGTAAAGGACCACAACCAGCTGAGGTGCTTGCTGAAGGCAATGGGGATACAGAATGGGTAATGAAAGAAATTATACGAAGTCTGACAATTAAGTTTGCGAACTTGTTGCAACGATGTTGCTAACCTTTTCTGATATCAGAGTTATGAATTTGTACCAACTGGACAGTTAACCAAGTTTACTATTTGGAAGTGCTGAAGAGGCTGTGTGAAAAAGTTAGACGACCTGAACTTTTCGGCAACAATTCATGGCTCTTGCATCATGACAATGCACCAGCTGACATGGCACTGTGATGGAGTTTCTAGCCAGTAAACAAATAACTGTATTGGAACACCCTCTCTAGTCACCTGATCTAACCTGCAATGTCTTCTTTCTTTACCCGAAGATAAAGGAAATATTGAAAGGAAGACGTTTTGATGACATTCAGGACATCAAGGGTAATATGACGACAGTTCTGGTGGCCATTCCAGAAAAAGAGTTCCAAAATTGGTTTGAAGGGTGGACTAGGTGCTCGTGCCAGTGCATAGCTTCCCAAGGGGAGTACTTCAAAGGTGACCATAGCGATATTCAGCAATGAGGTATGTAGCGTTTTTTCTAGGATGAGTTCGCCAACTTAATTGTCAGACCTTGTGTAACTATAATAATGGAAGAAATATAAAATGGAAGAAAGTTATAATTACCAGCTATATATGACCATGTGACCAGTTACAGAAATGAGGATTGCAATTATGACCATTTTCTCCCTATTTTGCATGTGTGCATGCATAAATATCTTTGTTTTTGTCCTCTCTTAATTCATTATCATGTAACATAAGATGCATTGACTTCATATCATAGTACAGTATTCTTGATTTTACATCATAGTGCTGAAGTTACAAGCTATCAAGGAGAGGAGTAAATATCACTCATCTTTTTATCTCCTTTTCTGGGGAAGGGGTTAGTGTGTTTTGGGTTGTATCAGGATAGTTGTATCATGTTAGGCAGAATTGTGAGCTTGTTTTGCTTTTATTTGGAGATAAAGTATGGTTTGCAGAGATGTGTATAGGTGCCAAGTTTACCAGTTCACCAGGGGTGGACTTGTGATGGTAAATTTTATGTGTCAACTTGACTGGCCCACGGAGTACCCAGTCATTTGGTCAAATGTACTGAGCATGTCTGTGAGGGTGTTTTCAGATGAGGTTAACATTCGGATTGGTATGCTGAGTAAAGCAGATGGCCCTCCCAAACATGGACAACCCTCATGTGAAGGCCTGAATGGAACAAAAAGCCTGACCCTCCCTTGAATAAGGTATAAATCCTCTTGCCTGACTGCCTTCTAACTGGAACACTGTTTTTGTTCCTGCCATAAGCTCAAACTGAAACGCTGGTTCCCCTTGGGCCTGAAACTTGTCGGCTTTTACACGGGAACTTATACCATTTGCTCTGCTGGGTCTCCGGCTTGTCAAACGCAGATTTACGGACTTCTCAGTTTCTGTAATCATGTAGGCCAATTCCTTATAATAAGTAGATAGGTAGATGGATAGATAGATAGAGATAGACATACATACATACATACATACATACATACATACATACATATCTCCTGTTTGTTCCATTTCTCTGGAGAACCCTGACTAACAAGGCCCTTCTGAAATCTATTCATGAAAGCGAGGAGTCTGTGGACATCAGATTAGGAGCCCTGCCCTAGAGGCTTTTTAGTGCTCAGGGTTTACCAACAAGGCACAGAATATAGAGGACAAATCTGGTCTCAAATCTTCAAGGACCCAATGCTATAAGGTTCTTGTCTAATTCAACTGTAGAGTGATCACAGACTTTACATTTTTACTCTCTTGCCTCATATTCTAGGAAGCACTCCTGCCCAGGGCACACATTTTGGGTCCGGACCACAAGACCTCACATACCTCGTGCTCACCTATGGTAAACACATGCTTATGATATTACAAACCTGCAAGAGAGACAGGCTTCAGGGACCATTATACTTGCACTGCTGTCACTGAGCTCTTCTTGTTGACCCAGTTGATTGCCCCCAGGCCCTCTCAGTTCACTGCTGTCTTCATCTCAAGTATCGGGAAAGGGGACAGTGTCTTGTATAATAGGCATGAGGTGATGATGCCATCTTCCCATAACTCTGCTGCCTGCAGTTGTGGGCTTATTGCTTGAAAACCTGATTTCTGGACTACAAAACACTGGGGTTTTAATACTAATAACCACTTACACATTTGTGTTCAAAGAGTAAAATCATGTGATTGGAACATGAGGGAAGAATGACACCAGTTAATGTTTTCTCAAGACTGTTCAAAAATAGTTCATTGATTCTGTACACAAAATCAAATAGGGATAGGCAGAAAAGGGGAACAAATATGCTTCCTATTTACTTGTACTGATTTATTCATGGCCAACCATGAAAAAGAGTGAAATGTCACAAGGTTATATTTTTATGAATTGATTACCCACTACAGATCTATTACAGAAGGCGCTGAACTATTTTTTAATAATAAAGATAAAAGCAACAACTAGCATAGTGAATTAACTCCCCATAACAATATGAATCTGTAAATTCTCAGCAAATACATCCAGTGTTGGCTGAGATGGGTAAGACTTGCACTATCTGTGCAAGTATAAATTGCCTCCACATTTTTGGAGGGCAATTGGAAAATATCCAAAAAGTTTTAACGGGCATACTAATTAATGTAGTGTTTCCCAAGAATCCAAAAGCATATCCACACAAGAATATTCGTACAACACTGTCCAAATTTGTAATAAAAAATAATCCGAAGACAGGCAGATGTGCACCAGTAGATAGCTCCACATGATAAAATTTATATAGCCATTAAAAAGAAGGCCATAGATCTATATGTATTTACATAAAAGGATAAACATGATATATTATTAAGTGAAAAAACTGACATATAAATTACATCTGATATACATAAAAGAGAAAATCACACAGTTTGTTATTTCCTTAGGAAATTAAATTACATAGAAAGGAGGCCGAGAAACATTGTACAGTGTTTATCTCTGATTCCCAATAATTACTCTGCTTATTCAATGAATGTTTGGAATCTAATATCACTTCAACTACCTTCAACTTCTGTCCTGTGAGGTGGAGAAGAATAGCCATCCTCACTTCTCAAGCAAAACCATCCTTCTCTTTGGGCCTTATCTTAAGAAGAAAACCCTGAAGAGAAGGGTAGTTTCTCTACCCAGCTCTGCAGAGACTTGCATCCGTATGTGAAAATCAGGACTTAGCTGTTAGCTAAACATCAATGCTGTCTTAGTCTATTCTGACCACTATAGACATGGGGACTTATAAGCAACAGAAATTTATTTCTCATTGTCTTGGAGGCTGGATATCCAAGATCAAAACACCAATACATTTGGAGTCTCATGAAGGCACATTTCCTGGCTCAATAATGGCCATTTTTTAGCGCCCTCATGTGGCAGAAGAGGAAGGGAGCTTTCTTCGATCTCTTTTACAAGGGCACGAATCCCATTTACAAAGAACCCCCTCTCATGACCAAATCACCTCCCCCAAATTCCACGTCCTAATACCATCACCTTGGGTGTGAGGATTTCAACACATAAATTTGGAGTGGGGGACACACAAATTTTATACTATTGCAAACACAATGTTTCTTTACCCTTCATCTATCCCAAGTCAGCATAAGTCACCATCATCTTTAAATTAGAGTGTATTTGTTGAGAATTTTCCAAGTGTCAAGTATCTTAGCCCTCAGAACAAGTATCTTCTCACTCCTTTTTTTTTTCTTAAAGATTTTATTGGGGATTTGGGGGAGGGGGACAGCGTTGGGGAATTGGGGAAGGGGAACAGAAAAGTTGCTGTCCTTTTGTTCTTCAGTCTAGTTGTGGAGGACGTTGCTTCACTGGCCCATGTTGGTATTATCATTGCGCTCTTCCCGGCTGAGGCAGATCAGTCGCCGGCCTCTGGATGGCTGCTCATGGTGGCTCTTGGCAGCTCCCGCTGGCTGCCAGCCACTCATGGTAGCTCATGGCAGCCCACTGCAGCAGGAGCTGCAGTCTACACTGTCGCCGGTGACTCACAGCATTCCAGCTCCAGGTTGAGCTGTTGTTCACTATCTTAGTTGTAGAGGGCAGTGTCATTGGCCCTCATATGTGGGATCTGAACTGGGGCTCTGCTGTTTAGAGCTGGCATCCCAAGCCAACTCCTAACCAACGTGCCACTTGGCCGGCCCTCTTTTTTTTTTTTTTTTTAGCTGAGCCATCCTGCCACCTGTTGGCAGCCCAGCAGCAGCTCAGCTCAGGCCTGGAATCAAACCAGCAACCCTGTTGCTCAGAGCTTTCTCACTCCTTTTTACAGAATAAGAAAATGAGCTCAGGCAAGTTAAGTAGCATGCTCAAATTTCATATCCTGGGAATCAGGCAGGCAACCTGCACCCAGAATCTGCACATCATCTCTGCTTGGCCTATCTCACCTCCCAGGGAAAACACCCATGGTCATAGGATGATCTTATGATGATTTTAAAGAGACCCTACATTCTATCAGCACTGCCAACGGTACGCGTTAGCCAATGAGAAAGGCTCCTAGGGAGAAATTCAGTCACTTAAAGCCAGTACAGATCCAAGTATCCAGGAGAAACTTACACCCTGGAAAACTGGAGATCATGTCCTTTTGGGAAGATTATTTCTTCGGGATACTAAATGGTACCCACTACCACCCAGGATCCTAAGAGTGCACTCCAGCTCCCAAAGCACTGACTACGGAGGGAAGCCTGTTCCCTGGAAATGCCATTTTATCGTTCCTGTGGTAGATTGCATTTTCAAGAGATAACCATATCAATATCTTCAATTCTATGTGGTCTTTTTACAAAATGACCTGGGTATTCCTTCCATTGAATAATGGGGTCTATGTCTCCTCTTCTTGAACCTGGTGACTGCCCCTGATTCAGTATTCAGTGATGTCACTTTTTTTTTTTTTAAGATTTTTTTTTATTGGGGAATTGGAGGAGGGGAACAGTGTTGGGGAATTGGGGAAGAGGAACAGTCAGGTTGCTGTCCTTCAATCTTAGCTGTGGAGGGTGAAGCAAGCTCAGCTCCAAGTCCAGTCGTGCTGCTCAGCTCAAGTTGCCATGTTCAATGAGTTGTGGGTGGGCGTAGCCACCATCCCATGTGGGAGTCAAATCGGCAGCCTTGTTAAGAGCGCACGCTCTATCCACTGAGCTGTCTGGGCAGCAGCTCAGCTCAAGGTGCCGAGTTCAGTCTTCAGTTGCAGGTGGGAGTAGCCCACCATCTCGAATGGGCATCCTTGTTAGGAACACGTGCTCTCACCAGCTGAGCCACCCTGGCTCCTGTTGGCAGCTCAGCTTGGGTGCAGCTCACTGGCCCATGTGGGAATTGAACCGGCGACCTTGTTGCTCAGAGCTCACGCTCTTAACCAACTGAGCCACTTGGCCGGCTCTAGCGATGTCACTTCTGATGCTGGAGCGGAACATGCCACACACATCCACCTTGCTGTGTGGGGAGGAGACAAGTGGTCTTGGAACCCAACTGCTAAATAGATTCTTATTCCCTCTAGCGCCCTTGCATGGGCAGCTGTACTTCTCTGCTCTGTTGATATTGGGTTTGGCTGTGTGACTTGCTTTGTCTGATGGGATAATGTGGAAGGGACAGTGTGCCAGTTCTAAGCCTTGGACTTCGGAGACTGTGTATGTTTCTGCTCACCCTCTTGCATCTCTGTCACTTTCACATGAAGAGCATAACTTGGCTACCCCAAGGAGGATGAGAGATGTGTGGAGCAGAACCAGCTGGTCTTCACCTAGATCATGAAGCCTCCAGTCAAGCCATAGACCTGTGAGAAACAGTGAGTGATTCTTGTTTTCAGGCAGATTTGCTGTGTTGTGTTATACAGTCATAGTTAACCGATACGGGTTTTGGGATGTTTGAGTTCTGCTGACATAACAATCGAGGAAAAAGACACTGACTTCATAGCTTGAAGTTGTCTGAACTCCAGCTGTGGGCTTTTATAGAACTGAGGGGAAATAAGAAAGATCTCACTTAGCATTTCATAATATCGTTATAATTGTATACCTAAAGAGTGAAAAAGCCTACATGTTATTATAAAGTGTAAACTTACATGTGCCAGTGGATCTGTGAGGTTGATGACTTTGTATGAACTGTTAAAAATAAATAAAATGTGAATGAACACGTGACAATGAAATCTGAAAGGTGGATTTTGTTGGAATGGCAGAATTCTAGCTCTGTGGTCTCCGTGCATTTTCCATTAGAAAACTTTAGCATGAAGCCCTTAAAGCTCTCTTATTGCTTGATTTAAAGCAGAGTGGCTTGCTAGGAAAGCAGCTGGGTGTAGGTTTTAAAACCAACCACTCATACTGCATTCCCACACAACCTCAGTGTGTCCTGTGACCAAATGCAAAGAACGGCCTAAAACTGCTGAGGTAGAGACAGCCTTCCTGCAGCACAGACAACCACAGTCCATGCTCGTAACGAGAAGCTCATCAAAGAGAAACAAAGGCTGTGACAAAGATTATGTTAAGAGCAAAAGATTACGCTACACTGCTCTATCAGACGGAGCTGCTGAACATCAAGTACTCATTGGTATAGAGTGTAAATGAGCCATTTTTCTGCATGGGTGCCTTTGGATGAACCATTGGCAGAACTTAAGCAATGACAGCAGCCATTTTATTTGACACCGAATTCTCTCCTCACAACCATGCATTATATGTATAAAGAAGCAGTGATTGAAAATATCTCATCTTCACCAAGGAGAATACGCAGGTGGCAAATACGCACATGAAAATATGTTCAACACCATGAGCCATTAGGGAAATGCAAATTAAAGGCAGGATGATACATCACTACACACCTATTAGATTAGTTAAAATAAAAAATAGTGACAACACCAAATGCTGGTAAGGGTGTGAAGAAACTGAATCACTCATCCACTGTGGGTAGGAATGTAAAATGGTACAACTGTTCTGGAATATAGTTTAGCAGTTTCATTTTTTCCAATTTTATGGCAATAAAACATTGCATTAGTATAATATATACAACATATTGATTTGATATATGAATATATTATTGCAAAATAATCACTACAGTAAGTTCCATTAACATCCATCACCTTACCTAGTTACAATTTTTTCCTTGTTATGAGAACTTTCAAGACTTACTCTCCTATCAACTTTCAATGCACAATACAGTATCGTTAACCGTAGTCACTATGCTGTGCATTACATCCCCAGAACATATTAATCTTATAACTGGAAGTTTCTACCTTTTGACTACCTTTACCCATTTCCCCTACCACTCAAGCAGTTTCTTATAAAACTAGACACACGGTTACCATATCACTCAGCAATTGTACTTCTTTTTTCCTTTTCTATCACCTCCTCTTCCTTAAGAGTGTTTCAGGTGCAGCTGACCAAACTTGCCTTCAAAATGGAGCACAAGAGCTGGCCATCCATCTACAACCCACAGTGGTCTACTGAGGATGAGCTCAAGTCTCAGTCAGGCCAACTAGCGACAATGGTATATGAGGTCAGAAAATTAGGTTCGCGAACTCATCCTAGAAAAAGTGCTACATACCTCATTGCTGAATATCACTACAATCACCTTTGAAGTACTCCCCTTGGGAAGCTATGCACCGATGCCAGCATCTAGTCCTCCCTTCAAAGCAATTTTGGAAATCTTTTTCTGGAATGGCCATCAGAGCTGTCATATTACCCTTGATGTCCTGAATGTCATCAAAATGTCTTCCTTTCAATATTTCCTTTTCTTTGGGTAAAGAAATAAATCACTGGGGCCAGATCAGGTGAGTAGGGAGGATGTTCCAATACAGTTATTTGTTTACTGGCTAGAAACTCCAGACAGTGCTGAGTGAGCTGGTGCATCGTTGTGATGCAGGAGCCATGAATTGTTGGTGAAAAGTTCAGGTCGTTGTTGTCTAACTTTTTCACACAACCTTTTCAGCACTTCCAAATAGTAAATGTGGTTAACTGTTGGTCTAGTTAGTACACATTCATAATGAATAAGCCCTCTGATATCAAAAAAGGTTAGCAACATCGTTTTGACTCTTGATTTGGACTGACAGAACTTTTTTGGTCTTGGAGAATTGGCTGACTTCCATTGTGCACTTTGACGCTTTGTTTCAGGGACGTATTGGTGCACTCATGTTTCATCACCAGTGATAACATGGCCCAAAACATCGTCTTGCCTCTCCCAAAGGTCTTAGTAAACTTCATCTCTCCTTTGCTTTTGTTCATCAGTGAGCTCCTTCGAGACCATTTTTGCACACAACTTTGTCATACCAAGATTTTCAGTTAAGATTTTCCTAACTGTTTCTCTATCAACGTTTACTTGGTCTGCTATGCTTCTCACAGTCAGCTGATGAATTTGATGCACAACTTGATGAATTTTTGCAATGTTTTCATCAGTTCTGCTCGTTACTGGTCGCTTTGACCTCTCTTCATCAGTAACGCATTCTCTCCTCTCAGAAAAATGTTTAATCCATTTGTATACTTCTGTTTATTCATGGCATTATCCCCATAAACTTGGACTAACATGCCCCCAATTTCACTTCCACTCTTGCCAAGTTTAACAAGAAATTTAATATTTGTTCATTGGTCTAATTCAAGCTCAGACTAATTCTCGAGATGGCACACAAAAACACACAACAATAATGAACACCACTCAGCAAGACACTGCCACATGTCAAGATGAGCACAGCTGTGAGACACTGATATACCAAGGTTATGAAACCTTACCAAGCTGTTTGTACAGTGCTGCCAATGTAAGCATATGGTGGCAAGTTCACAAACTTAATTGTCAGAACTCCTAATTCCCAGACACACTATTGCACGAGAGCCTCTCCCTTTTTTCTGCAGATACAATCTTTACAAATATGTAAGTCTGTAAATCCCAAAACTGAATATAAGAGAATGAAGCCAATGACAAGGAAATAGAACGTATAGGTGGAAAGAAAGGGCACATGTGTGCCCTCAAGTGGGTTAATCACAAACCTGCTAAATCAAAACCAATACTAAGTGTTGACCTAGAGTAAAAGGCAAGGCTGCAGGGCAAGAAAAGCATTTAATCGAGGTCCTGAATTGCAGTTTGGGAACACAGGTTTTGTTTGTTTTTCCATCCAGAAAAGTGTCCCATCTGAGGATTGGGAGCAGGAGCATTTAAAAGGGGGGGGGGGGAAGAGTATTCAGGTGGCATTAGTTATTTACCAAGAACTATGATTGGAAGAAATGTTATCTTTCAGAAGTCACTGGTTTCTTATGAACATCTCTTTCCATTACTGAGGAAGAAACGTATTTGTATACTCCTAGAAAAGCACAGATGTTTTGACGTTCCTTGAAAAAGTCTTTCTCAGCAAATAACTTCTTTATGGCAAGTCAGCAAGGTCAGTGCAATTTGTTTGTCCAATAAGATGGAGTCCAGACTACAACATGGAGTCATTGTGGTCATCTTTCGTAACACAAGAAAATCTCAATATAAACTTTGGACTCCAATACGGTGGTTTAGGTTTGTTTTGTCTTGTGTCCTGTATGTCCCCTCAACTCCCAGTGGTTGCTGCCTCCCTATCTTGGTTAATTGTTATCAAAACAAACCTGTAGCTGCGGTTTCAGGCACATCTAAACTTTGTCCTCAAATCCATAGGATTCACTGAGGAACCCTGCTTCCACTTTGGAGAACTAACCCACCCTCTGAATAAGGAATCTGATGTTTCTTCAGCATCACTGCTAACATGACCTGATGACATAGCATGTAAGAGCTCAGTCTAGAACACAGTTCTGATCCAAGGGAGCAACAACACTCCCCTTAAATGATTTTATTAGTAACAGCATCCTGACCCGATGGTGTTCTTCCACTCTAGGGGAGAAGTCAAGGGGATGGCAGAACGCACCAGTCAGATTTTCAGAAGAGATCCTCTGGCTTCCAAAGGAGAGTTTATGGGGCCGGCCGAGTGGCGCGTTGGTTAAGAGCTGGCTTGGGATGACAGAGGGCCCCGGTTCGGATCCCACATATGAGGGCCAGTGACACTGCCCTCTACAGCTAAGATGCTGAACAACAGCTTGACCTGGAGCTGGGCTGTTGTGAGTCGCTGGCAACGGCAGGTGGGTTGCCATGGGCTACCGTGTGTAGCCAGCAGCCAGCGTGAGCGGCCAGCAGCCGCAGTGAGCGGCCGTCCAGAAGACGGCGACTGATCTGCCTCGCCCGGGAAGAGCGCAATGGTGGTGCCAGCTTGGGCCAGTGAAGCAACGTCCTCCACAACTAGACTGAAGAACAAAAAAGGATGGCAAAAGGGGAACTTGTCTGTTTCCCTTCCCCCAATTCCCCAATAAAAACCTTAAAAAACAAACAAACAAACAAAACCCAAAAAAAATCCTAAAAGAAAAAAAGGAGTTTATGGATTATAGACCTGGGGATGGGGATGAGGATTGTGGGAAGTGCCACAGGTCAGCTGCCTGGGTACCTACTGCTGCTCCAAGATACTTGCCATGATTTCACTGACATACATCTATCAAGTTTTGTAATCATTTGCTGTAAAATCAAGATTACTGTGGTAATCTGAGATTTTAAAATGGAAAGCCTGAGCTTTAGAAAACTGCTAGGATAGAGAAATGTACATTGTTTCTTTAAAAAATGCTCTAACTACACCAAGCAAAGGAGAGTGAGTATAAGACCAGAGCTTAATTAATTCATTTACTTAATGAATGGGCTGACTCTTTCACCCTACAGGAAAAGCACAGTTACAGTAGCTCAGAAAAGTACTTTCTTTCATAAGTGGCCTTAGATGAACATTGTCATAAATAGGCTCTTGTCCATAAAAGTACTATACATGTCTTGTCTGTAGCATAATCTTACTAAGAGTATTGCCCATATTCCATATAGCTTCATAATTTCTATTGTATTTAAATAACAAAAAAAGCAAGCAATTCATAGTATTTTGAAGAGGAATTTTTTTATGTGCGTGATTAGTTATAACCTCAGGTATCTTATAGGGGAGGGAAAGGACTCAGAATAGTTAGGAAACCTCAATTCAAAGCTGCATGTGTATTTCTATCCTTATTGCCAAAGTATAGTTGCAAACCTGAAGCTATTAGAGAGACCATCCTGTTTGTTCTAACACTTTGTGATGGAAGAAAATATTACTGATAATTAGGTCACATTTGTGTGTTTTCCTACAGAAATGAAAACTGGTTGTGTTTTTTAAATCCATTTTCCCTTAGACTACAAAGTAGTCTACAAAGTAAAGAAGTAAAAGTCTACAAAGCAAAGAAGAAAATTCTTGCATTTTAAAGAGCAAATACCAGTAGTGACGTATATGTATGTATATATGTGTATAGTTGCTTCACTATAAACACTGAATTTCACAAATGTTCAAGATCATCTCTTTTTGTAAATGAGTTCAAAAGTAAAAATATTACAAAGAGAGGCTCCATCTTCTTTCCCCCCAATATTACATTAAAAAAATGTCAGTTCACATATCTAAGTTTTTGTTGTTGTTTTCCATTTATTCTTTCAACAAGCATATTGGGAACCTTTAACCCAGTATGTGGGGACACAGGAATGAGGCAAACCATTGAAGTCCCTCCCTGTGGAGCTGATGTTCCCATGGGGGACTTAACAAATCAAAGCATGATAGCCATCCATGTGCCACTGCAGCACTGGTGAGGGCTGGCTAGAGGGGGATCCGAGGACAGCCAGAGCATTATGCGGGGCCTTGGCGCCCTCTGGGGGTCAGGGAAGGCCCTGAGCAACGGACATGAGGGGAATTTCAAGATTCCATACTTGTCCTCTTTGGAAGGGCTAACCTGGGCAGTTTCTCTTTTGCTGTATTATTTCAGCTATTTATAATGAATGCTCATCATTTCTATGAAGTAACAGATTCAGAAATAAACCGCTGAAAAAAATTAAAGAATTGATAAATAAGAAAAAGGAGGAGGAAGGGAAAACAGGCTGTTTTTAGTCAGTGGGTGGTGCTTGTTTGAGAAGTAGGAGCAGCTCTGGCAGGTAAAAGGTGAATTTAGAGTTCTGGAGATGTGAACTTGTGATGTCTGCAAGACACCTCATGCTGTCTCACCTTCTCTCACCCTCATTTTGCTAGTCTCTTACTTTCAGTTTTATTTAGAACTTATTCTAACAGCTTTCTAGCTGGTTTGCCTACCTCCACTCTCTGTTTCACCCAACCCCATTACCTGGTTAATCTTCCTGAGATACCAGTTTTACCGTGTCAATATCATGTTCGAATCCCTATGCCTTCCAGGCAAAGCTCTGTAAAGCATCTAACTTGACAGCCTGAGCCCTGCCCGCACAATCTGGTTCTACTTATCTTTCCAGTTTTACCGTTCACTCCTTCCCTCCTGAACCCTTTGATTTAGCAGTTCCTTGAACATGTTCATTCATGCTAGGCAGTGTGCGAGGTGATGGACTACAGCATGGACCCTGGGCCACGGCTCCTGCTCTCATGGTATTTCCAGTCTGACAGTAAAGCCAAAAGGAGATAAGTAATAATAAAGCAACAGGGGTTGGGGTTAGGTGGGTGGTGGTGATAAGGCGTGTTTTAGGCAGAGGGAACAGCATGTACAAAGGCCAGGAGCATAGAGGGAGTATAGGGACAGAGGGACATCCACTAGTCCTGTAAAATGCAGGAAGGGGAACATCTAGAGATGAGAATTAGAAGCAGGTGGAGGATAGATCACAGAGGACCCTGTGAGCCAGGGTGGGAGTTTGGCGGAGGAATCCACGAATGGCTTTTAAGGAGGTGGGTAGCATAGGTTCTTATCTTCAATTTCGGAAACTCCCTCTAGCTGCTGAGTGGGGAATGGATTGGAGAGAACAAGACAAGAAAGAAGTAAGGAGACCAGTTAGAAGGCCATCACATTATCCAGGAATATTATGACATGGTCTGAATTGGGGAGGTGGCAGAGGTGGAAAGACATGAATTTCTCTTATTTCTTCCACTGTAATACTTACCCCTTTTCCCCAGTTCAAATCCTGTCAACTGCTCATTTCCGGATTGCTTACCTTATTTTCACACTTATTCAAGTTCAATAAATACTTGATTCATCTAGTTTACTGCTGGCCACCTGTTTGTAGTTGGAGCTGGGAAAGCAGCATGTCAATATCACTTGTCTGGGTAGCCTTCTTATTTAAAAAGAGGGGCAATTGAACCCAGATATCTAGCTCTCCCCTGTGAATTTTAGTGTACTGTGCTCTTCCAAAGGAGCCCTGGAAAACTGACCCTAGAGAGACTCGCAGACCGGGCTGCTTGAGAACAGGGCTCTTTCTCATCCTTTTATCCCTAGCACCATGCACAGAGCCCGGACTACTGAAAACTCAGACTATTTTAGTAATAAAACTACAAAAAAAATTTTAATGATATCAAAATACTATCATTTATATATACTTTTATATAAAGAAGAAAACCCAAATGGCTCATAATCCCACATCCCTCAGGTTAAGAAAAATACAGGAAGGTATTAAATGAGAACTGTCTTCTCCGTCTCTCAAATTCCTTTTCATAAAGGTAATTACAGTTCTGTT
The DNA here is from genome assembly GCF_001890085.2 of Hipposideros armiger. Classification (NCBI taxonomy): domain Eukaryota; kingdom Metazoa; phylum Chordata; class Mammalia; order Chiroptera; family Hipposideridae; genus Hipposideros; species Hipposideros armiger. Next base: position 123,810 of record NW_017732521.1, on the reverse strand, counting down.
AATCTGACTCTGACACAGGAATGACCCTCCCAGGTCAGAATTCAGGACCAATGGAGATAACAAGATTCTGATCGTCACCTCGGCTGCTGAAGGCATGGACACGGCTCAGTGCGATCTGGTCATCCTGTATGAGTATGTGGGCAGTCATCAAAATAATCCAAACCAGAGGTAAGAGCTTTGATGCCATTCTTTCTTTTCTTTTTAAAGGTTTTATTGGAGAATTGGGGAAGGGGAACAGTGTTAGGGAATTGGGGAAGGAGAACAGCCAAGTTGTTGTCCTTCAATCTTAGTTGTAGAGGGGGCAGTTAACTCAGCTCCAAGTCCAGTCACCATCCGGCTGCCCATCAGCAGTGCAAGGAGCCGTGTTCAATCTTAGTTGTGGGGGGCGCAGCCCACCATTTGATGCCATTCTTAAATGGCTGCCAGTTTGTCTGATTTGTCTAACTTTCTGGCCTTTCTCCTTTACGGAGACATAGTTGGGTGTGTGACCAACAACACAGTAGGCTCTGGTATCACTGGCTCTAAAGGTGGCTGGGTCAGGATTGGGTAGCTACAGTTTTGTCCATTAACACATACCCAATTTTAATTCTTGTTCACAATGAATACTGTATATCTTAATCAACACTGACATATTTATGCAAGATTAATTTCCACTGGATTGAAGCTTTGGCGGTCAACAGGTGGACTTTTCATGATTGTGCTTGTAGTGCTGATGGGCCCCCCGTATTCCAGAAGAGATACTCCAAGGAGCTCTTCTGTCCCACTAAAACTAGACAGTCTCCTAACCAGTCTCTCTTCCTTTTTTCAATTTCCATAATAAGAGCTGCCACATTACTTTTCCTGGAAAACAGCTTTGAGTACATCACTTCCCTGTTATAGAAACTCCAGTGGTTCCCCAATTCTCATGATGCTAGTTTTCAAATCCAGCACCCACTTATCTTTCCAACCTTATTTCCCATTCTTCTTTGTTCATTATTCACTTCAGCCAACCTGACTCCATCATTGTTTCCTTGTTGAAGGAATTGCTCATGTACTGCTACTGCTGATCGTTGTTTCACCTCTTCCGCTGCTGACACATCACCTTTCCCTAGTTTTCCCAGCTGGCAACGGTCTCTTTTGAATGCCCGTAACCCTTTATATCTACCTTCCTTGTAGCACTTATCAATTTCTCCCTATATTCTCGTGGTTGTGAATGTATTATTTCCCTATTTCCTAGAAGGCTCTTGAGGGAGGATCTGTTTATTATTCATCTTAGAGCCCTCACAGTGTACTGAGGGTTCATGTCAGATTGTCTTTAAAGCAGTATTTCTGAAATGTGGCTGTCCAATCACTGCACCACAGATACCCCAAGGCCAGTCTAAGGTGAAACCTAGTTTATCTACATGTTTAGTGTGTAGGTGCACACCTGCAGTTGAGTCCACATTCTATAAAAAATTAATAACAGCTCGGCTTCTCTAGAAAGCAGGATGCAGTGAACCAAAGTTGAATTTTAGGAATATCCCTAGCCCTTTGTTTACCTATTCTCAGATTTATCAGTTTTAAGTCAAACACACCAAATAAAATACTTATGTATGTCAGGAACAAGGCAAGGATGTCCATGCTCAGCACGGTTGTCATTTGCTTCTTCTCAAGATTGAAGCCATTCCTTGTCAGAGAGCAATGGCTCTAAAAGTTGAAAACATTTCTTGGTTTCATATTATCAACATGGGGGGATTTCAGTCCATCTCTCCAAGGGGACTGTCAATCCTGGAACTGTGATGAACAATTTTTGAAAATCTTATTTCTGGGGGTATAGGGGACAGGGGAGTTGTTGTTCAATGAGAATAGAGTTTCAGTTATGCAAAACAAAAAACTGAACTGCATGACAATGTGCATGTGGTTGATAGCACTATACACTTACAAATTTATTAAGAGGGTAGATTTCATGTTTATGTTTTTTACCACAATTAAAAAACAACAACATTGCTTCTTACTCAGAAAAATAAATATGTTCTGATAGTCAGAGGAAGAGCAAGAGATAGCAAGTGCTTCCTTTTGACCAGCAATAATGATGTAATTGAAAAAGAAAAATAGGGCCGGCCGAGTGGCACCATTGGTTAAGAGCTGGCTTGGGATGCCAGCTCTGAGCAGCAGGGCCCCGGTTCGGATCCCACATGGGGGCCAGTGACACTGCCCTCTACAGCTAAGATGGTGAACAACAGCTCAACCTGTAGCTGGGCTGCTGTGTCACCAGGGACAGCATAGGCTGCAGCGAGGCTGCAGTGGGCTGCCATAAGCTACCATGTGTGGCTGGCAGCCGGTGTGAGCGGCTGGCAGCCGGTGTGAGCTGCCAAGAGCCGTCGTGAGTGGCCGCCCAGAGGCTGGCAACCAATCTGCCTCCCCCAGGAAGAGCGCAATGATAATACCAACATGGGCCAGTGAAGCGACATCCTCCACAACTAGACTGAAGAACAAAACCACAGCAACTTGTCTGTTCCCCCCCCCCAATACCCCAATAAAATCTTTAAAAAAAAAAGAAAAATAAACATATACAAAGAAAAATTGATGACTAACTCCATTTTAAATCTTAGACATGGAATGAAGCAGTATTTAAAGAAAATGGAAGTCTTTTTTGTGTTGAATCTTTGAGTCTGACCATAAGTATCAGATAGAGAATGTGAGCATGGTTGGTACCTTTTATCATACTGCTGAGTGTTGCATTAGAACAATAAGTTCAAGCTTAAAATTTTGTACTTCAGTGAACATCAAATTTATTCTGCTTTTAAGTCTCAATGAGATTAAAAAAATATTTTATTAGTGCTACTACCTGAATTATGTTTTTAGATCTAAAGGGCAAATAGCTAAATTGCTGTTGACAGTTCATTTTGAGTACTATCTTCTCTTTCTTTCTCTCTCTCTCTCTAAGTAAGTGCCCTCTCTCTAACATCTAGAGTCCTCAGAAAAAAGCTCCCATTGCTTTGTGCAGGTGTTGGAATGCCTCATTGTAGATATGAATAATAATGCATACTTTGAAATGGCACACCTGTTCAGTTCAGCCTCTTGGTAGTGACCTTCATTTTTATTTTTATTGTAATTTTCTTTATAACATAGAAGCATGGAACCAGACTGGGGAAAGTCAGGACAGACACACACACACACACACACACACACACACACACACGCACAGGCAGGTACACCCTCATTTTCTCCAGACTTTTTGCAGAGATTTTCATCTTGGAATCTCCGGAAGCACTGAACACTGCAAGGCTGGGAGAGATCTTTAACATTAAAATCAGCGATTCAAATACCAGTTCTGCCACTTACAAGATATGTGACCTCAGGCAGTTACTCTGTCTTTTAAATCCTCAGTTTCATTTGTAAAGTTGGGAAAATAATGGTATTTAACTCACAGGGCAGATTTGGGGGTAAAATGAGATGTATGCACAATGTCTCATATAAAATAAGTGCTCAACCATGTTATTGGGCAGAGGCATGAGACATACTTGAACTCCAAAAAGATGAATTTCACTAGTCGGTAGAACTCCAGAATGTCCATAATTTGAAAAAGTCATAATCTCTGTGCTCAAAAAGTATGGAGGAGCAGTGTGATCTAAAGCAAGTTAACACTCATTTTAGGACAAAATTACAACTTTACATCAGTGTGTACTCATTTTAAAAAACATTTCTTCCTAAAGTTTGGAGATGAAGATATTTTAAAACACCTCTTCCACATTTTTAATGAGAATTACAGGGAAATTTTTTTGATCCTCTTAATTTTCCTCTTTACTTTTATTGAGGAGAGCGTTTTTTCACTGAGCCACCGCCCCATTTTGCAGGATATGGGGATGTTGCCAATGAAGGCTTCAAAATCATTATTAGCGTCAATACCCTTGACATAATTTTTATCCCCTCCACTGAGGAAGGGCCATGTGAGGACACAGTGAGAAGGTGGCAGTCTGCAAACCAGGAAGAGAGCGCTTACCGGAAAATGAAATGGCTGGAACCTTGATCTTGGGCTTCCAGCCTCCAGGACTGTGATAAAAATACATTTTCAATGTTTGAGCCATCTAGTCTATGATATTTTGTTATGGCAGCTGGAACAGGCTAAGACATTGCCCTGAAACCACTTCAGTGATGAAAATGAGCAGATAAGCTATAGGACACGAAAATCAAAAAATTATGATGTGCTCACCATACTTACATTATTGCTACTGCTACCTTCTTGTCTGCTCCCAAACAGAGCCGAGAGCATGTTGGTTCCTTGGCACTTCCATTTTACCTACATATATAGTAGTTGTAAAAACAGGAGAACTTAAAGGTCATCCACGCTTCAGGAAGCTGCAGTCTGAGATTCTTTCTGCTCTAAGTAGCCCAAAACTATAGCCACACACAGCAGAATTCAATTCCAAAGTCAAAAAGTTTTCCTTGAAAATAGACTTAATTTTATTCAAATTGGAAATGTTCTGTGTCTCTCTCCAAAACCACCTTCGAACAAAGTTATCTTCTTGACAAATGAAAACTTTGTAGCTAGTAAAAGAAAAAACATCACATTTCTTTAATGTTGATCCATGAAAAGGTACAAAATCAGAAAGTTTCAGCATCTGACCTGTCCACAAGGTGTCTGGATCATTCACTCCGAAGGAAAGGGGGAGGGGGAGAACTGCAATCACCATTGTGATTTGAAGTGTGAAAAAGTTCTTATCTAGTTATGTCAGTTAACACTGGTGTAATACACAAAGGCAAATGACTCTCAAGGGCCAGGTTTCATTGAGCCGAGGATAACAGAGAAACAAAAAAGAGGAAGGAGGCACCTTCTGAGAAGACTTATTTGTGTTCAGTTGAACATTAACAGGCTAAGAGTGAAAAATCAACGTTCTGTGATCGGTAACTTTAAAGAGGAGCTCAGTTCTTTCTGGCACGACTGACATTCCCACTATTCTTGCTTCCAAAGTCTAGAAAAAGGTACAAAGATTAATAAAAATAGAGAATGTAGAAACTGCTGATTTGGGGTCTGGAGGAATGGCACCCGGATGCCAGTGCTCACGTGCTCCGCCTGCCAGGCAGCACCCTGCATGGAGGCTGGGGGACGCTTCTGTGCCAGGGGCTCAGCTGCCCAGTGACGCTGCACACGCTCCGGGTGTAGCTCCAAATGCAGGTCTCCTAAGAAACAAGGGCCTACTTGGCCATCTTGCGGATCATGTAGTTGAGGATGCCCCCGTTGTGGAAATAAGTGAGCTCCACGTCGGTGTCAAACCTCATGACAGCCTGGAAGGTCTTCCCAGTATCCAGCTGCAATGACATGGACGTGGAGAAGTCACCAAGGGAAGAGGCAAGACGACAGCTCAGTCAGGAGAGGCTTCTGCCCCGCATGCCCTCAGGTCGGCCACGCAGAGTGTGGTGGGCAGCCAGTAGCACCACCATATGAGAGTCACCAGCAGCACTTGGAAACGTGCCTAGTCCCTAGCCCCAGCCAGACACGCTGAATCAGAAGCTACATTGTTAACAAGATCCCCAGCAGACTTATCTGCACGGGACAGCACTGTACAGTATACCACGACGGAAGTGAGAGACATCTGAGAATTGGAAACAGCTTCTCTGGGCAGCATTTACTGGTGATTTTTCCCTCTTTGGGAGCTCTCCGCAGGTAGAAGTGTCTTGGGTCAGCAGAGGTTTCCTTAAGATTTTCCCTTAGGCAGCTGACTCAGCTGCTCACACTGGGGCACAGACTTTAGCAGCTGCCTCTGGTTGGGTGTCTAAATCCCCCTGGGACATTGGTGCTGGGCACTTCATCCTTACCTCGCCCAGGGAGCTGTCATTTAGGGTGAGGCTCAGGGAGGGGGAGTGTGTCTATTGTTCACGTTTTCATAATTAAAAGGTTTTTTTTTTTTAAGGTAATGTGCTATTCCTGAGCTTTCACCACTATTCTCTGAGCTAAATGAGATTGGGGGGACTAGGAGACAGTGGGGCTGGGAGGTAAGAATGAAACTGATAATAACTTTATGAATAAACAAATAAATAAAAAATCAATAGGTATCATCCTCATTATGTTGTGAAGGCAGATAGAAGAGGTGCGGGTAGAACTCTTGAGTCTAATGCAGTCCTACTGAGTGTCTCCCTCCCCTACCCCCCATCCCAAATCCCACTGATTTCCTTCTAACAATACTGATTACAAACTTAAAGGTCCCTCTTAGTCGGCCGTGGCATGGAGAGGCTCCGGCTTACCTTGACCTGGACTTGCATTCGTGGTTTGAGGTTTTCTGGAATGCTGATAGTGTATCGTTCCCGCCCTGTGAGTCCCAGGGTGTCTGCAGTCTCCCCAGGGAGATATTCAAGGGGGATCACCCCCATTCCGACCAAGTTACTGCGGTGAATTCGCTCATAACTCTCAGCCAGCACAGCTTTGATTCCCTGATAAGCCAAGAGAGGAGTTTGGATACAGTTCCAATTTTTCTTCAGATACCTCAAAACTTTACAAACAGCTTCTTAAGTCAAAACTCTTGTCACACCTAAATTCTTTATAAGTACCAATTAATCGTTTACACAAAATGTTAGCTTCTGGTTACAAATAACACAGTAGCCAGTTGTAACTGATTGCCTACAAAGTACAGGCACTAGGTAAGCACTTAAATGAATTCTCACATTCCCCCTCCACCAACCCTGGGAAGTAGATGCTACTACTGTCCTCTTTACCAGGTGGCCATTGGTATATCTGGTATTTGAACCTATGCAGTCCGATCATCACTTGGTCACTCTGTGATACAACCTCTCTTAGAAAACTTGCACTGTAACTGGAAACCACGTCACAAAACAACATAAAGAATATTTATTTCTTTCCCTTGAATTCTGTTGTTATTGTAGGTGCATCGGCAGGTGCAGAAGATTTAATCAAAAAAGCAATCAGAATATACCAGAGAGAAAGTAAGTGATTACTTACTGCAATGCTGCTTTTATGCTTCCTGTTTCAAGGATCAAATTGTATTGAATATAATCTTGATATTAAGCTTCCTATAAAGTACATTTTTTTTGGTGACCTATAACTGGCAACATATAGCAGTGATCAACAGACGAGGATACTCGATGAACTAGAACACCCCATTCTCTAATATTAGTTAACTGTAATAGAATATTAAGATACCCCTAAAAGGTCTCTTTTAAAACCCCCTGCATCAGGGTCACTTGGGGAACTTGTTTGAAAAGTGGATTCTTGGGCACGACCCCAGATCTGCTGCATTAGAGTCTCATGCAGAGAGTGGAGGGTGGGGGGAAGGTAGGGAGGAGGACAGTGATTCTTTAAGTTATGAGAACCATGGCTGTCAAACTTCACTGCATGTCTGAATCACCAGGGGAGGCTTTTAAAATCCTAATATCCAGGACTTCCTCCTGGATAGACTAGACTCTGGAGTGCTCCGTGGGTGTCAGTTTCCCTCAGATCTTCCAGTTTTCCACCCAATGGCTCACTGCTCTCAATACAATTGTCAGTGCCCCTTCCTGAGATCCCTTCCTTCTGTTCTCTGGTTCTTTCCAGTAGTTTCCAGAAAAAGCAGGCCTTTGACATATTACCAAGCAATCAAAGAACATTTTTTTCCCCTATAGCGCAAAATGATTGATAAAAAAACACCCAAAAGAATAGGTGTGTGATGTTCAAAGACATTTTCAGAAGCTTGGATGTCTGGAGGGCTGCTTGCCAGACAGCCACGTTTTTTTACTATACTTGTGGCTATCGACTTAGTGTTTCCCAAGTGTGTAAACTGGCTCGAGCCATATGTTATTTAAACTGATATCAGTTAAGCCCTTTTGCCCTACCCTGAGGATTAACGCTGGGTGGGCAGCAGGCCTCTTCCCTTCTTCCGGGCAAAATGATCAGGAGGTAGAAGTTCCCTGCTATCTATGTGGTCCCTCCCATGGGGACGCCCTGAAATGGCTGAAGGTTCTAAAGAGCTGCCTGTCCACCTAGAGAGAGAGCATCCTTCTCCACCTGAGTCGGTAAGTAGATTTCACAGGCAGTGAAAAGCAATTGTAAAAAGTACTTTCCCTGCGCTTATCTAAAGTTCAGACTCCTCACTTTTTCCCTCCTGTGAAACCTGGCAGACACTTCAGTAGTAGCAGCCCTGGCTTATTGCTCCCATTCACCTCGGACAATGGTCTTAATTAAATTTTGGGTCCTTAAACTCTGAGGACATTATGAAAACAATGCAATTTTTCCCCATAAAAAAGACATACACACGCTTTTGGATATCATTTCTGAGACTTCACAGAACCTCTCCCTAAATGTTCTATAGACACCCCCAAAGATCCATGGCTCCCAGGATATGCCTGATCTGAGGGAACCAGTTCAACGCTAGATTATCCTTCCCTGAGTGAAGTGAAGACAGATCCACCAAGAAGCAGGAGAGGAACAAACATCACATGCTTTTCTGAGCTTGCTCCTCCACGACTTCTTGGAAAGAAAAGCAACAGAGCTGATTCCCGGGCGCTTCCCAGCTTCTCCCTGGTCCAGAGGGGCAGCTGCCTGCTGAGACGTCCCTATGGCATACTCACCAGGAGGAAAGGGCCCTTGGCTGCCCAGTCCCGGGAGCTGCCCGAGCCGTACTCTTTGCCGGCCAGAATGATCAGGGGAAGGCCTGCCTGCTGGTACCGCTCAGCAGCATCAAACACATCAAGCTGAGGGAGAGAAAAGGAAGGTTTTACAGATGCAGTGAAGGCACGGAGTGCAGACACAGGTCGGTGAGGCCTGGTGAGATGGGCAGGGTCAGAGGGTCCGCAGCGGGCCAAGTCAACGGGAAACTTAACCAATCAGATGCCTGGTCTATAGATTCCCAATCATCTCCATGTATCTACTCCTACCAAGTTGTATTTTATATTGTTTTAACTGAAATGCCTAATTGTTTGCCTGTTTTAGAAAAACATTCAAATCCTAGGGCATCAGGGGAAAAAGGAAAATCGATTTCCCCCCCTCTTCCATGGATTAAGCTATTTTAAACCTTAAAAAACAAAGAATTCCATCTAAACTTGGGTTTTGATTCAGTATCAGAGACTCACTGATGGTCAGTTGAGAAGGGTAGCAAAACACAAAGAGGGCAATGTGTCCTGAAATTATATAAAATGCAAACTTTTACTGGTCGCCTTTCTACATGTAGGTGAAAGTAGAGATAATAGAAACACTGATGGAAGCGCCAATCAATAAAGAGCAGGAAATGTTTAACTAATATTTTAGCATATATGAGAAACACCTCACACAAACAGATTCATTTGTTTCTCATGGGAAGTCTGGATATTCTGCTGGGCTGAGGCTTCACAAACACATCTGATATCATTGCTGATGGTGGAGTAATGAAACAATTGTTTTCCCTGACTGTGTAAATCAGAAAATAAAATCCCTCTAGAGAGGGCTCATTTGAAAGCGACTCTGCTTAGTCAATCTTTCAAGTAGGCTTTCACAAATTACTATTTTGGTGGACTGATGGAGCCTGTGGTTAATTTTACATGGCATTAGCTAAATCTGGGTAGGATCTGAATGTCTTCAGCTGAACAGAGCTCATGAATGTAGGAACTGTTATGAAAACAGTAGAAACCTTCTCTGTCCAACCAAAGAGTCTAGAATCAGCGGTTCTCAACCTGTGGGTCATGACCCTTTTGTGGGTCGAATGACCCTTTCACAGGGGTCGCCTAAGACCATCAGAAAACAAAAAGATATTT
>NW_017732521.1:57905-112460 GCF_001890085.2 Hipposideros armiger | reverse complement strand
CACATGGTAGCCCAGGGCAACCCACTGCCACAGGGGCTGCAGCCTACGCCGTCGCTGGCGACTCACGGCAGCCCAGCTCCAGGTTGAGATGTTGTTCAGCATCTTAGCTGTAGAGGGCAGTGTCACTGGCCCTCGTATGTGGGATCCGAACTGGGGCCATGCTGCTCAGAGCTGGCGTCCCAAGCCAGCTCTTAACCAACACGCCACTCGGCCGGCCCTTCTTGGCAATTTTAAAACAGTTTCCACTGGGATTAATAATTTTCATTTTTTGTTTGTGCTTACCTGTTTCTATGTCCTTACTCATTAATTTGTCCCCAAATGCTCTGCCTAAAGCACAAAGCTTCCATACAGACATTCAGCTATGTCAGGCAATCTATCATTAAACAATTTTTCTCATGGAGCCATCACTCCTGGAGCTCTTGGGCCTGCTCCAGTTTGGACTGATTGCTCTGTGGACGTGGGACATTTCTGAGGTCGAGGAATCATTCTCTACCAGCAACCTTGGGGGTTCCTGGCATTTCCTTTTCCTGAATCCAACATCTTTCTCCTTTTTGGTTTATTCCCTTGTTTTGGTGGAACATAGTCACCCAGTAGCTTCCTGAGACAGGGATTGAGAGGTATTTTTAAAGTTTCTGAATATCTGAATGTGAAATTAAAGTAGTAACTTTAATTTCACTTGATGGTACTATGAGGGACACAGAATTTTAGGATGCAAATCAATCTAAGTTTCCAGTGTTGCTTTCAGCATTGCTGATCCCCAGCATATTGTACATAAGCTGTTTTTCCCTCTCCAGCAGTTTCTAGATGGTCTCCTTATCTCTGCTGTTCTTAACTTCAAAATGATGTGGCTTGGAGCGGGTCATCTTTAATCATTCTGCTGGCCCTGGGCATTCAATGGACTTTTCAATCTGGAGTCTTACTTGTAGATCTTGTTCTCAGGGAATTTTCCTTGTGTTACTTTCTTGATAATTTTCTTTCTTCTCTTTTTAGCATCTTTATTGAGTCAGATGTTGGGACCCCTCAGTTCAGTCTTAACTTTCTTACATTTTCTCTCAATTTTTCCTTTATCTTTCTGTTCTATATTCTTTCTCTGTAAAATTTTTTGAGGGACTTTTTTTTTTTCAAAGACCACGTTCTTGTCCTATGATTACTTTACAACAACAGAAAATCACCTCATCATTCTGAGGAAACAATTTTTTTTTCCTTACAGTTTTCTTTTACTTGTTGCATTATTTCTGTTTCCTTTTTGTTTTCCCCCTGTTCTTGGTCTAGGTCTACCTTTCAAGTTCAAGGATTGGCTCAAATGTCTGTTCATCTCTGTTTGTGTCTCCTTATTTAAGAGGCACTAAGCATCTGACTAGAAGTTCTAGGTCATGGCAGGGATTGTAAATAAGTGAGGCTTGCTGGGACAGTCAGTACTTTGGGGGGCCCCCCAATGTCTATCACTGCAAGTCCTTCCCCTGGGTCTCTTGGGCATTCCACCATTTAATTGTATCTTTTTCATTTAATAGTTTATCATCCCTGCTTTCACTGGATAAATATTTACTGGGCATTGACTTTGTGCTGGGTCCTGTGATTGATGATTATCTATGAAGAGTTTACTTTATAAAACTATAATCAGTTACAAGTAAGGCAGTTTGGTGGTGATAAACAGCGCGGACTTCGAAGCCAGACTTCTTGGATTTTAATCTCTGCTTCTCTATTTGTGATCTTAGGGAGTAATACAAGCTCTCTATGCCTCAGCCTCCCAATTTAAAACAAGAACAATGATGGTACCAATCTCGAAGGCTTGTTATGAGGATTCAGTAAGTCAGTATGTTTTAAAATAAGTTGGGAAGGTTATTTCTCAAGTAGCCTAAACTATTTTCAAGCAGCTGTGCAGCATTCACTGAGAAGGGAAGTGACACTAAGGACCTACTATATGTGCCAAACACTAAGCTAGTTGTTTTATATGTCATTCCATTTAAATTTCAGCCTCAGAGCCTGACAAGCAGATACTGTTTCTGCTTCACAGGTAAGAAAAATGAGGCTCAGGAGGGAAATAACTTGCTGAAGGCTCCACAGCTGGTATGAGGTGGAGCTGGGACTTGAACTCAGGCTTGTCTGGCTCAAAGCACAGGCTTTTCCAATCTCTCACATACCTCCCATCTGTGAACAGACAACTGCAGCTGTAATATGCTAACCAAATGGTTCCTTTCAGGGCCCGAGCAGGACTCCACGAGCCTCTACATTCCTTCTTTTTCTAGTGGTATGGTGAATTAAATTAAATGCTAATAAAGTCATACAATAGCACTTCTTGATAAATATCCTCTACTTTAACCTGAAATTTCCCTCTCAAGTACTCTAAACTGATGAAATTTCACTCAGAAGCTTTTAAAGCTCAACTCCCAGGAAACCACGTTTAGTGAAGCCAAGAAGCAGAATCTCTAAGCAGGAAGAGAAGATTTTACAGTTTAAAGGGCATCTCCATCAGTGATGAATTCTACGTACATGGACACTTCCAAGAGGGACTATAGGAAGCAAGAGGCAGGATGGGGCTGTGAAGAAAAAAATAAGACCAAAAGGAGGGTGACCATGTAGATATCCAGCTACCCAGAGCCTGACACATGCTGTCTTCTCAAGGAAGCACAAGACCCAATTACTCACAGTTTCTCCAGAAGGCAGATGTAGAGTCTGTGGTGCCTGCTTGTTCAAAAATTTGTTCAATAAGCGAATGTTGGCAAATGTCCCCCGCGCCATGATGGCATCATTACCTCGGCGGGAACCATAGGAGTTGAATTCTCGTGGAGTCAGGCTGACAATACAAGCAGGACAGGGGCTAGGTTAGTGAACGGAGTGAAGTTTAACCTTAGCTTATACCAAGAAAAGAGAAAAACCATAAACCTAGATATTTCTCTAAGTCTACCAAACATTGTTCTCCAAAGCAGACAAGCTGTTCCCGTAGCTTCAGCTGAGGGCAGAGTGCGAGGTGAGAGGTGGTAAAAGGCAGAAATTAATACTCTCCCAGGGTCATGGTGAGCACACAATGTGATATATAGATGACGTATTATAGAAACATACACTTGAAACCTATATAATTTTACTAACCATTGTCACCCCAATAAATTTAATAATAAAAAAAAATTCTCCCAGGGTCAACTTTATGTCTTATCAGTTTCAGAAGAAAAAGCAGGAGGAACTCTAGTAAGAGTATTTATTTTATTTATTCAGTAAGGTAGCCTATAAAGTTTCACATAAGATAAAATATTAAAAATGGGTAAGAAAAAGAAAGCAAAGACAATATCCGGGTAAGCCAGTCAGGTGGCGCCAAGAAGGGGGAAACAGAAAAAAATTTCCATAAACTAACCAGAAGGAGGTTCAAATTTGTCCCTGGGTTATCAGGAACTCAGTGTAAAGGCAAGTCCCTCAACTGGCAACATGGTTAACAAGTTTTCAAGATAAAAATCAAAGCAGTGCCGAAGAGGCAGAGCTATTCCTGGTCCTGAAATCAGAGAAAAATCTTGTCTGTGGGCCCCCGTGAAAAGGAACTTTGGGATGTCAGGAACAACACCTTACAATGAACATAGTTATCAGTTCACTGGGCTGTTTCTTAAAACGCTAGGAAGTGGGTGTGAGTGTGAAGATAATGTAAAGTTCAGATCTAATTTGAGGATTGAGAGTCTACGAATGGGCTTCAGAAGCACATGAAATTATATCCAAAATGTTGTGGATGTGTGCATTTTTGGGGGGAGGTATTATATTTGCTTTCATTCAATTCCCTAAAGAGTCGTCTCAAAAGAGGTCAACAATCATCAATCAAAAAAAGGGGTTGGGCTATAATTTAATACATATATAGTCATGGGATGTGGAGTATAGTGTGGGAATGGAGTCAATGGAATTGTAATAGATATGTATGATATTGGAGGTAGGGGGGCAGTGGATGGGGGAGAGGGGTTGTCACTTTGTGAGGGGTGAAAAGGATAACTATTGAATTGTTTGCTACACCTGAAACTAATTAAAAAAGAAAAAAAAGAGGTTGGGCTGGCTGAGTGGCTCAGTTGGTTAAGAGCGCAAGCTCTGAGCAACAGGGTTGCCAGTTCGATTCCCACATAGGCCAGTGAGCTGCATCTAAGCTGAGCTGCCGCTGAGCTGCCAACAGGTGGCAGGATGGCTCAGCTGGTGAGAGCACGTGCTCCTAACAAAAAGGTTGCTCGTTCAACTCCTGCCTGGGATGGTGGACTACGTACATCCACAACTAAGATTGAACACAGCACCTTGAGCTGAGCTGCCCTGAGCTGCCGACAGGCAGACGGATGGCAACTGGACTTGGGAGCTGAGCTAGCTACGCCCTCCACAACTAAGATTGAAGGACAACTTGGCTGTTCCCCTTCCCCAATTCCCCAATACTGTTTCCCTTCCCCAATTCCCCAATAAAATCTTAAAAAAAAAAGGGGGGGGGTTAGATTTTGTTGCTCAGATTGGTTCTGGGCCCCATCTCTGAAGAAAATGATTTGGGAGGAGGGGATGGAAACCAGCAATTTTAAGTCAGATTTGGAACTTTGATTAACATGGGTATATTAGAAAACAGTAGATAATATTGGCACAATAACTGTTAACATTGGTATATGACTAAAGGACTGATGAATGGATGTACAAACTGTAAATCCTTGAAACAGTTCTCTGTAAGGAATATGTCTCTCAGCCAGGAAAGGCAATGCATTTCAGGTCATATTCCTGCTGCATGTTTCATGTGTACCAAGGCTCCGTCTGCCACAGGTTCAGAGCAGAGCTTTGTGCTTTAATAATTAGCCAAGCTGGGGCAAGGATGACAGCTGAGTCTAATGAGTACAACAGCTGCTCAAAAAGAAGGTCCCCCCTCCCTCTGATGGGGTTCACATGCTGCCATGGAAGCTTCAAAGCAGCAAACAAAAAGGGCCCCAGGGTTCAGTGAAAAACCAGAGACAGATTCCAGAGACCATGTGAAAGAGAAGTCCTGGCCCATTCCCTCCATGTTTGCCTTTAGCCAGTCCTCATCTCACACATACTTACCCTCTGTTAGTTAGATAGCGAGCGGCAGGGCTGTTTCTGGCAATATTTCCAGCAGGAGAGATGTGGTCGGTTGTTACTGAATCTCCCAAATTTAATAGCACATAGGCATCCACAATGGATTTCGGGGGCTGAAGATCCAAAGTCTAGCAAAGAACACAACAACAGGTTTGCCCAGGTTTTCTCCAACAAGTCACCAGGGAAGTTTCAACAGAAGTGGTCCATGCACCTGAACCAGATGACAGCTCTACATCAATGCATAGAAAACTCTAGTATTTTTTCTCCCAGTTTTATCAGGGGTGCTTATAAAAATAAAATTAATTTACTCAAAACATTCATATCTCACCCTTGAAGGGAAGGCAAAATATTGGCATTGTCCCCTCAAAAGCAACACAGCTGCAGCTGCCAATGACATTCTCTTTCTTCATGTCCACAGAAATGACATTCTCTGTCTCCACATCCACAGAACGCCTCAGATGCTGAGGACAGCTGGAATTCTGACTTCTACTCCCATCCACTTTCCATAGGCAGCCACCCAGGGGAGGATGGACTCCTTAATCATCAGTTTCAGGGAAGATTTCCCTTGTTTTTACGGGTGTGAGTTTTAAATATGGCCGGCCCTGGGAATGCTCTTCTCGAACAGCCCTCAGACTTCACTGCGTTCATGTCCAGGTGGCACCTGAGCACCAGAGTGTCTCTACACAGCCACATGGAACCCAGGGAAATTGTAGGCCCAGTAGCCAAATATCTCAGCTTCCCAATACTCTACCCACCCACTATTACTTGCTTGGGTTTGTAGAGGTTTTAATGAAATGGGTAGTCAAAGCAAGGGTATGGGATAATATAGATTTTATAAGAAAAGAAGACTTTTGAAGAACTCATTTTGTTAAAAAATAAAAAGTCATACCAGGTTTTCAAAGAATGGTGGTGCCTTAATATATGTAGATTTGGGATTCCAGTAATACAGCTTATCTGGTGGGGCTGCTAAGGCATTCCAGCTTTCATTCACAGTCTTAAAAAAAGAAAAAAAAAGAAATAAAAAGGTCAATCTAATTACATTCCATTCTAAGGAAGATTTAACACATAAACATAAAACATATATTCAAGCTAAGAGTACAATAAAACCTTTCTTATTTTAGTCACACATAAGAATCCCTTTATACTAAGTCAGTGCCATGCTAAATAACTTCAAAATGCATATGCACTGTGACAGGCAGCCTCTAGGATGGCCCCCACGAACCCCCATCCCCTGGGATTCGCAACTGAAAGTGAGCTCCTCCTGCTGAATGTGGGCTGAACCTCGTGACTCATTTCCAAGATTAGGTTATAGGCTCTGCCTTCTGTGTCTCTCACTCCCTCCTGCTCTCTTACCCTGATGGAAGCCAGCTGCCATGTTGTGAGCTGTGAAGAGATCCACCAGCAAGACACTAAGGGAGGCCTCTGGCCAACAGTCACTGAGGAACTGAGGTCCTCAGTCCAACAGCCCGTGAGGCATTTCATCCTGCCAACAACCACGTAAGGGCCCTTAGAAGTACCTCTTCTCCCAGCTGAGTTTTCAGATGAGCTGCAGCCCCAGGTAACACCTTGACCGGAGCCTTGTGAAGGCAGAGGCACCCAGTTAAGCTATACTTGCATTTCTGATCCACAGAAACTGTGAGATAATAGATGCTTGCTGTTTTAACCCACTAAGTTTTGGGGTAATTTGTTGTACAGAAATAGATAACTAATCCATATACTTACAAATATAACTTAAGAAATAATAATCCAGACTGTACCAAAGAGGAAATTATTTACTCTCTGAAGATTTGGGGAAGTAGACTTCCAGGTCACATGTTCATTGGATAGCAAATGACAGCTGCTATGCACTAAAATTAGCTTGAATTTTTTCTACAGGTCCATTAACTCAGCCTTTGAAGAAATGCATTTAATCCAATGCCCACCAAACTCCCTCAGACAATTTCCCAAAGAGCCACTGTGGGAGAGCACAGTACATGGGTATGATCCCCATTTGACCCCTCTCCCCAGTCTGCTCTCTAATTTCAAACCCAAGCTCTAGTCAGCTGCCCTTGGGTCAGCTAAACACAGAAAGCAGGGAAAGAAATAACATCCAAGGGTTTCAGAAGATAATACTGAGTCCCATACATTTTCTCCCTATTTGTAAAATGCATAAGAAGTTTTATTTATTTTAGCAGTTTGGTGCTTCCTACTGAGTGGCATTCATTCATTCATTCATTCATTCATTTCCTTTTTAAGCATCCAAATAATTCTGAGAGGTACATTCCAGCAATTGACTCCACTTCAGTGACACACGTAGTGACTTCAGGGGTCCTCAACCACAGGTGACACAACACCCTAGGCAGCCTGAGAAAAGGAGAGTTATGGAGAGCTGGCCAGGAAGCACACACAGCCCAGGGCCTTTCTACTTGAGGCTGCCACCCACTTGTCCAAATCTGGGAACATCTGGGGTGTGTAAGGATTGTAAAAATGTGAGTCACAGGAGAAAAATGACTGAGAACAACTCCCCTGGTTCTCTGAAGAAATACATGTCACTTTCCATAGTTTACACCCTCACTGGCCTCAAGGTCTTCAGAAATGACACAAAGGAGCGGCTTTCCCTTAGCTACTTGGGGGAGGGCGGGACCTCACCTCTATTTTTTGATAGACCTCCTTAAACATCCCAGGGATGACATACTGACGCTCCACTGCCTGGATCTCCTCTCTAGTTGGCCAGATGTCCTTCAGAAATACCTGTCGTCCCTCTGCATTTACCCCTGGGGAAAAAAATGTTTATTAATGAGCAAAACTTCATTTAATATCCCTTTTTCATTATTACAGAGTCAAGCCTCATTCTTCGAGGTGGTTATGTTGTCTGAAGTCCATGCACACACTTCAGTCATGAAGACTGAATCACTGTCCCCAAAGGAAATACAGGGTTAGGTTTCTGAGAACCTCTGGTTACAACATCTTTGTCAACCAGTCAACATATAACCTTGCTTTACGTGTGTTTCCATTTAAAGACACCTTATTTAATACACGAGTATACTGCTGATGCATGAACATTGAACTCACTGCTAACAGCACTGTAACTCGTGCCTGAATGGAGCCTATCTAACACGAGGCACACTACAGGCTAACTGGGCTTAGAAACACTCGCCAGCACTACAGCACCATACTTGGGGCCATTTTTAATGGTGAAATCACCAACAGAAAGCACAAATATGCGAACAAGATGGCATTAAAGAGACCATGAGCAGGATACTCGTGTACAGTAGGACGGTTCAAACAAGAAGACAGAGCATGGCCTCGTTTGATTTCAGGTGAGAATGTGCACATTGAACGACTCCAAGTGCCCCCCTGCCGTCCCCCTGCGCTGTGTATGTCTGTGAATGACCACGGAAGCATCATGAGCACTGATTTGGGGGTTAAAATACATTTTAGGGAATAGGCAAATTCACAGATATGGAGTCCACATATAGTGAGGATCAACTGCATCTCTGAAGTTAGGATTTCCGAAAAGTAAATTTTAAAGGGGCATTATTTTCATATTAGCTAATCTGCTTAGAATGGAACAGGAAGCAAGAAAACCAGAGGGAAGGAGACAAAGCGTCTGCTGAACTTCGAGAAATTAAACTATCTGGAGTATGTTCCTACAGAGGATAAATAAAAACAATGCCTATCATTAGATTAAAGCAGGAGTTAGAAAGAGAGGAACTGGAGAAGCCAGAACAGCAACCTAAAACTTTTCAAATGATTTCCCTTTTCTTATCCCTTGTCCTTTAGCAATTTCTTGCTTATTTCAGTTATGTCTTAGCAGGGTATTGGGAAATAAAGAAAAGACTCGCCTTCTCATCTTATCTCTGGAAGTTCTAGGCTTTATCATCTATTAAGAAAAACATTAATTTCCCTCCAATAATATTTTCAGATTCATTGGGAAAAAAAATTGTAACCACACAAACAAAATCTTACCCAACGGCTCTTTCTCAAAGTCAATCTTGATGGTCCCGGCAATTGCATATGCTATTACTAAGGGCGGAGATGCTAAATAGTTGGCTCGGGTATTGGGGTGGACCCGACCTTCAAAATTCCTGTTCCCAGATAGTACTCCAACAGCTACAAGGTTTCCCTGTGTAAGGCAAGAGAAAAATCAGGTCAGAAAGCAAAGAGATTGCCCAGGCTGCACGTTTTTGGCCATTTGCCAGTTTTCCCACCACCTGGAAATAGCTCTTTAAGCTTCCCTTTCACCTAGTCCTGTCCCCTATAGGGGAGAAGAGCACACAGGGTGTCCCTGTGGGAGATTCTCGGGGTCAGAAGACACAGAGAGACGGTTCAGTGGTTTCTGCTCACGAGAAAATACCAGGTGAGTCAGAAGGCAACATCCTGATTATTGTGCTGCCTGGGGCCTAAGAACAGGTGGGAAAGTCTAAAAGTTGGAGGCTAAAGGAAGCCACATTGACTTACATGGACTTCATAATTGATTCAAAGCAAACCAAATAGTATTTCTCAAAGCTATAGAATTTATTGGACAAAAATCAAGCCGATGCAATGTAGTTCAGATTCGCTTGTATGGAGACTTCTCTGATTTTGAACCAGTTTTCAGATTACCAGGTACGAAGCATTGTGGCGCCCTCTGTAGTCAAAACCTGAATTTATTAAACACCTGTGTCCAGGTGCCACACTAAATCTTTTATGTCCATTATCATCTCAATGCTCAGCTCACAACTCCGTGAAACAGGTACTAGTATCACCTCCAATTTACAGCTGGGAAAACTCAGGCACAAAGAGGTTAATTTACTTGCCCAAGGTTATACTACTTGACCCCAAAGACCATACATCTAACCACATCCCCTGCTTCTCTGGACCTTCTTGAAATTACCAGCATTTTGGTCACACATCATATGAAAAGAGACAACAGCTCTGAAAACCCACGGACTCCTCTGTAATTACCTGTGTGATGGCTTCTACCACAGGTTCAGGCAAGGGCCCACTGTTGCCAATGCAGGTCATGCATCCATAGCCCACCACATCAAACCTAGGTGCCAAAAGACAAGCACAGGATAAAGATAATTCTCAGTAAGCCCTTCTGCTGGTAACAGTTCCCAGAGACCACTGATTTAAAGAGAACAGCAGTGCAGGAAATAAGTTTACTACAGCGCTGTTTCTATAAAGCTTTCATTCTTAGGAGCATTTTGATATATTATTCATCCATTCCAGATCATTCAATTAGACTCCTTTTTGAGTAAGTTATAAAAATGATTCTAACTGAATGATCTGACGTTTTTAAAAGTGCCCTACTCTGTCGGATGCAAGGGTTTAAGTCTACTCAACGTCTGACAAAAGACTACGCCATTAGATACCATCACATAAGCTTACGTCTGTTACAAGGCGACATAGCAAGAAATGCGTGGAATAAAATACAACAAAATCAATGATGTAAAAGAAAATTCTCCCTCACCCAAGCTGAGACAGATAAGGCATGACTCCACTGTCTCGCAGGTAGTAAGTGACCACACCACTCCCAGGAGACAGGCTAGTTTTGATGTAAGGCTTCACGCTCAGGCCAGCATCCACAGCTTTCTTGGCTAACAATCCTGTGAAATGGTAAACACAGACACGGTGTGGGGGACCACCTCCTCCAGGTGCCAGGAACAGTTTGGGAAGGAAACTGATGTTTCAGTCTGCATTTCCTGCCACTGCCTGACGATGCTCCCTTCATGTTGGCACTTTCTGCTGCCTAACAGAAATCAAAAGCTCACTGGCCTGAAGTCTTCACACGTATGCAATAAACTCAAAATGTGTCATGGAAATGAAGAAAGAGATTTTTTTAAAGAGATAAACCTAAAACTGTTTGTTTTTACTTTTTGGAGGGAAAGCAACCTTTCTAATTATGTTTTATTTGGAGGAAAATTATAATTGGATGGGCCCTTTCTTAAAGTATATGAATTGTGAGGAGTATAGTCAGTCTAGAAGCAACAATCTAGCCCTAAGATTTTTTTTTTTTAAGATTTTATTGGGGAACTAGGGAAGGGAACAGCGTTAGGGAATTGGGGAAGGGAAACAGACAAGTTGCTGTCCTTTGGCTCTTCAGTCTAGTTGTGGAGGACGTTGCTTCACTGGCCCATGTTGGTATTATCATTGCGCTCTTCCCTGGTGAGGCAGATCAGTCGCTGGCCACTGGACGGCCGCTCACGGCAGCTCACGCTGGCTGCTGGCCACTCACGGTAGCTCACAGCAGCCCACTGCAGCAGTGGCTGCAGCCTATGCTGTCGCTGGTGACTCATGGCAACCCAGCTTCAGGTGGAGCTGTTGTTCACCATCTTAGCTGTAGAGGGCAGCGTCACTGGCCCATGTGGGATCCCAACCAGCAGCCCTGCTGCTCAGAGTCCACACTCCAAGCCAACTCTTAACCAACGAGCCACTCGACCAGCCCCTCAGATATTTCTTTTTTCTTTTTTTTTTTTTTATAGCTGAGCCATCCTGCCACCTGTTGGCAGCTCAGCGGCAGCTCAGCTCGGGCCGGGACTCTAACCACTTTTGCCCAGAGCTCACACTCTTGAGTGAGCTGTTAACCAACTGAGCCACTCGGCCGGCCCAGATATTTCTTAAAGAGCTTCTGGGGCACTGGACTTGCAGCAAATACAGAGATTATTAAAGTGACGCTGGGTGCTCTGTCTTAGGATGTATCACAGAAGTAGAAAATAAATGAGTAGGAGTATAAAGAGACAAAAAGCTACAGATAAGCTGGTGAGTTGTATTAAGGGAACTGGTTTGCTCCAGACAAAAATAGCTTAGGAGGCAACACATGAATTCTTGGACAAACAAAGTTTTCCTTATGCACTTGTCCACTTCCTAAGGAAAGGACTGTTGATGCTCTTTGGTCTATTGACACACAAGGCACTAGAGGGAGGAACTCTCGGGGATGCTTAAAAATTTGGAAACTAAAGAGACCTTATAGTAATGAAACTGTGCATGTAAATATTAACTACTTAACCAGAATTGCATAATAGGCAGGTGAGTGTTATCGACCAGTGCCCTGCATCGTAATTCAAAGGCACTTGACAACACATGTAAGACAGTGTAAATTCCACAGTACAAAAAGGTCTATCGGGTTTTATGGAAAACAGTTTGTGACAGGAGAATTGTTATTTTTCCTCCAGTCTGACATAAGACTATAGACTTTTCCAGAGATTCATCTTTTTTTGTTTACTTTCTTCTACTAATTTTGTGTTAATTCTAAAGACTATTATACATTATGTATTTTACTTTAAATGCCTTGCTTTGGACACTATTGTGTAAACATTTCTGGGCCAATAAATCCCTGCATCTGGAAAAGACAAGGTTCCGGTAGCTACATGGAGAACTCAGTTAAACCCCTGGGGCACGTCCTGGATGATGTCCACTCACGTGTCCACATGGCCATAAGGCGGGTTTCAAATGCACTTACCGGCTCCTAACATCACAGATGGATTACTCGTGTTTGTGCAGCTGGTAATGGCGGCGATTACCACAGAACCATGAGCAAGGGTGAATTCGCTGTTATCGTAGATAAATGTCTTATAGTCGTTATGATGCTCCGGAGCAACCTGGAATCCTTTAAACCCTTGCTATAAAAAAAGGGGATATATATATATGTATATATACATATATATATACATATATATATACACACATACACATATATATATATATGTATATATATATGTATATATATATATATGTAAATATTTGGGAATTATAATTTCAAAGGGCAATTCTTAACAAAACATAAATATCTTGGACGGTGAACTGTGGAGTGCTATAGAAAAATTAAAGTTCTCTTTAGTCTTTAAAAATCTTTACAAAAGGCAGTCATGATTCTGTATCTTACTCTACTTTGAAATTAACAATTCCTTCTGACCTAAAAAATGGAAATGCTAAAACTACAAACTTATTTCAAAGTTAGTCTAATTGGAACTCAGTGATACTATTGCAGAGTTTAATGGATACAGACTGAGGCCACTGATTCTAACTTGATGGAAATTTAGAAAAAGATACCATTTTGGTCAAATTCAACTAATCATGTTTAATAAGGCAAACAAAGTACGACAAAACATTCAGTATAATACTGGTGTCACAAGGATAAAATCAATCATACATCTTAATCATTCATTTGGGAAAATTTCATGGAAAATCTACTGTATAGAAGATGTTATGCTAGGTACTTTGTAGGATACAGAGGTGATTCTGACATAAATCCTATCCTCAAATACAGTCCAGTAAGGGCAATCAGACATGCAAATAATACAAAGTACCAAAAATGTAAGTTAAGGAGTATGGAATGCCATTTTCAAAGGATTTCAGACCAACTACCATGAAGGTCAAATGCAGGAGAATGACTTTCTGCTATGAAATTTGAAGTCACATGGTGGAGGAGCTGATCAGATTAAGATATGCGGTGGGGAGGAGACCTACAGGCAAGAAATGGCATGAAGAAAAGTACAATGGCCAGAAAAGCTTGGACAAGCAGAATGAACAATGTGGTGTGAGGTAAGTGCAAAGGAGATATGCTTTTAAAACTTAGGCTGTGTTTGTAGATGGTCAAGTGCTCTAAGGAAGCTGCTTGGCTCCCAGCTAACGGGAGAGGCCTTAGGACTTCAGGATGGAGAAGACGTGCCCTCACTGCCAGGCTTCGGGAAGATTCATCATTGAGTGAGGTGAGAAGAAGCCTTGGTACTAAGAAGCCAGGTGGGGCAGGGTTGGGGCTGATTCCCACCTGCCTCTCCTGGGCCCCTACCTTGGCTCCAAGGCAGCTCTCAAAGTCCTTTTTCATATCCGACACGGCGACTTTGTCCTGAGGCCTTTTGGGTCCACTGCAGCAAGGCACCACTGTTTTCAGATCTAATTCCACAATCTGTCCCCCCAGAATAAAAGGAGAATTGACATTATACCCACAAAGAAAATGCACAAGCTATTCCAGAGAATTTCAAACACCACAACAATAAAAATGAACAAAGCCACCACATTCAAAAACAAGAAAGTCAATGTTTAACACTTAAAGGATGAATTTCCAAGGATGCAGAAGGTCACTTGAGTAGCATGGGACAGGTAGGAAGCCTTCTCCTTCTCACCTCTCAGGAAGGCCAGGGTGATCACTATAGCTGCTGCCCAGTGTCTAACACTCGTCCATCTTTGCAAAGCAGCTCATACATCCTTTTCATTTTATTTTAAGCTAGTGTGAGATGTGTTTTCTATTGAAATGATACATAAACCATTGTACTTTCTAAAGATGATCTGGGAGGGATGCAGCCATTAAGTCACCAATATCAGGAAATGGGCCTTAGTCTAACGGAATATTTCCTTCCCTCAATGTAATGAAAGAAAACAAGGGTCTCAAATCTAGTATACCCTCTAATCTTGGCTGCTGAAAAAAATGTGGATTTAGTTTGCACCCTAGAAAATGAATGAAGGTAAATCGTTGGATAAGTCAGAGCTAATTGATATGTGTGCACCTCCATTTCTTTCTCCATGTATAATAATGATGAGCTTATTAGCCTTTAAATAGCTCTATTGCTTCCAGTGAAGTCCTTTTTCCAAGGTCTTCTACATAAGAGGAGTAAATCAGTAGTTCAGAAAAGGGGAGCACACCCAACCCAACCTAATGGCCGGAAAGAATGGAAGAAGTTATATTGTTTTATGTTCACAGTTCCTTAGCTTTTGATTTTTCAGCCTTTGAACACCCGGTGATCCAGCAATGACTTGGCAATGATGAATTTTCTACAGTTGCATCCCCCAGAAAACCACACACAATTAAAATCACAGACTTGAGGAAGAGGAAAAGCCTGTTCAGTGAAGGGGCTCTCCTACCTGGGCAAAGTCTGGGTCTTGAGAAGGGTCACTGAAATCTCGAAACATTCCTACAGCCTGAAGATACTTTTTAATGAGCTTTACCTTTTCTTCATCACGACCTAAATGGGCATTTTAACAGGTAACAAGTGATAGATATTAGTATTTCCTGGTTAAAAACTATAAGCTGCTGCCTCCATCAGCAATTATACAAGTAATATGCATTTCGCTTACACCCAACAGCTCTGCTGATACCTTAGTGTTCAGGCTAATAGTCTGACTCTCTAGCTGATGCTGTTGTTTACTAGGGGCCATTAACTGATCTTGTTCCTACCGAAGAGACTATAAGATTCTAGTCTCACCTATAAACACTTCCCCTTCTCTTTATTATGGTCTTTAATGAGGAGGATCCTAAGCCTTACTTAGTTCATTGTCAAAGCACACCTATGCCTCTGCCTTCAACTGGCCACAGACTCAGCAATCCATGTCATTATTGTTAAAATAATAATCCACTCCGACTCCCACCACAAACTACCAGCTATGAGCACTTCCTGTGTGCCAGGCACTGTGAACGAAACTCCTCGAATGCTTTATCTCAGTCTCTAATCCTTTTATCACAACCTTACAAGATAAGTCCTGTTATTATTCTCATTTATAGATGAGGAAATAGTGGCTCAAGAAGATTAAGTAACTTTCCCATGGAATAAAGCCAGTAAATGACAGAACCAGGATCCGCACCTGAGTTTGACTCCAAAGTCCAAAGTCTTAACTCGTAATGCTGTATCACCAGAAATGTGACCCTGAACGGTCGGACTTTAATTTTTAGCAAGACCCTGGTTGTAGGAGATAATACGCATGACGTATGCCCAATGGACACGCAGTCCACCCATTTCTCTGACAGATGGGTAAGACAGTTTGAAAGCTTGATTTGTGGACCCACAATAGATTGCATTTTTTGTTTGCCTGATTCTTTTAACTGAATGTAAAGGTCATCAGCTTTCAACATGGGCCTCATAAAAGCTGACTGTCTGAGCTTCATGAACGTATTTATCATGACCTGTTGTTGAGCTCACTGTTTGTTCTGTCCCATGCCATCTCTTCATGAAGATGTGCAGGAGAAATTTCTATTAGGTATGAGAAAGGATTCTACTTCTTTGGTATGTTTGTTTCAATTTAATAGATGCTTCAGATTTGGTGCCAGATCACTAAGGTTAGTGGCCACCTCTAGAGCCATAAAAACGAATCTTAGCTTGGGATGCATTTTTCAGCTTTCCCCTTCTGACCATCCCTTCCCTTCTCTTCTTTAGGTTGATTCCCTCAACTATTTATTGTGTTCTTTAATTTCTGTATCTTTTTCACTTCAAATCCTTTGGGGATCAAGGGACGTATCAATCCATCAATTTCAATGTGGTTATATGTAATAAAAAACATTTTTAAAAATAAACTTTTCATCACAATCTTAACTACTTCAACAGGATTTGCCTCAGAAAAATCAGGGAGAAGACTTGGGTTTACTTGGAGTCTGTAAGAGTCTTATGAAACCTTATTAAGAGATATGCCCATGTCCTTTCCAGTTTTGCCAAAATAACCCGGCCTAGCTCTTACCTTAAATGACTACTACTAGTATTTCAAAGAAAACACCGGCCATTGGAACCCTTCAATAGTCAACACTGGATATGAATGAGAAGGCCCAAGTTTGTCTGTTCTTTTCGTCTTAATAACTTAGTTATAATTTTAAGAGTCACTTGGAAAACAAAAGGTCTTCATCTTTGTCACACAGAATGAGATATTAAAAATAAAATTATTTCATGTTTCCGTCTCACTCAAAATGACCCAGTGGCTTCTTAGAACACTTAGAATAAAATTCTAACTGCCCACTGTGGCCTACTGTGTAGATCAGTCCCTGCCCACCCCGACCCTGACCTCATCTGCCATGGCCTCAACCCTGGGCTCTGGGGACACAGGCCCCTCTGCTGTCCCCTGAACACACCGTGCCTGTTTCTCTCTTGGGTCTTTGCACCTGTGGTCTCCTCTGCCGGGAAGATACCTTCTCCACCAATTCCCATGGTTTGTCCCCCTTCAGACTTCTGTTCAAACTGCACTTCCAAGAGCCCTTTGCTGATCTTCCTATGCATAAAATAGCACCCTCAGGTTATGCCAATTTCTTCTTCATTATCTTACAAATATAATATCATATAAATACTTATATATTTATTTTTTACTTGTTCACCGTCTGTCTCCCTCACTGGAATGTAAGCTCCACGAGGACAGAGATGTCATCTTGTTCACTTATGTATCTCTGGGACTTAGACTGGACCTTGATAATGTATTAAGTGAATGACTGAATGACTATTTAATATTTAAAAAATAAACTTGAGAAGTTAAAAAAAAGAACCTTTTCAACATTAAAGTAGCATTTCTAAACAAATACATACAGAGTTAAAGAATCACTGACATTTCAAAATGGCTTCAGATGCAGTCTTTCATTTTAGCTTTCGGCCAGCCCCGAGAGGGGGGTCATGGAGTGCTGTCCCTGTTTGGAGCTAGGCAGCCTCAGGTTTGGATTCTAGCTCCATTATTTATTAGCTCTGGGGATTTACCCCACCTATCTTATCCTTGGTTTTCTCTCTATCAGTTAATTAACTAATCAATCAATGTACCTGACAGATCCATTAAGAGGATGACAGCAAATGCATACCAAGTGTCTGGCACCCAGCAGATGTCCCAGACAGCAGTCACCATTACCTGTTTGATGTCAAATCACTAGTAGTACAGGGCCAGTGCAAATATCTAGGCTTCCAGCGTATCTGAGGTCTTTCTATTGGCCATAACATGTCTACTTCCTATATTCTGAAATCCCAACAACTATTCTGACTCCACAGAGATAAGGAAAAAATATCTGTAAATCTGACCCAATGCACTCCAAGGGGCAGAGGCAAAGTGATTCACATCACTCCACGAACCTTTACCTTCTACGTTCACGGTTCTGCACTTACCTGTCTGTATCAGGTACTTGATACTAATTTCATCAACTGGGAAAAAGGCAGCAGTTGCTCCATACTCTGGACACATGTTGGCAATCGTGGCTCGGTCAGCAATGGACAACTGGGCTACTCCTGGCCCGAAGAACTCAACAAATTTGCCCACTACCCCGACCTGGCGGAGGTGCTGAGCGGCGGAATAGAAAGTTTCAGAGTTGATAGACCATATCTAACATGCAGAACCATCATCACCTTGCAATTCTTATAAACTAACCTTGTGAGTAAACATAAACCATAAGTTAGTTCAACATATTTTTGATGACTTTAAAAAAATAGAGCTTAGAAAGTAATGCCAACTAAATATAACATGGTATCCTGGATTGGATACTGAAACAGAAAAGGGACATTACAGAAAAAAATCGGTGAAGTTTCTTAGTTAATAGTGTCATAACAATACTAACGTCTTTATCTTGATAAATGTACCATGGTTATGTAAGGTAACATTTGGAGAAGCTGGGAGAAAGGTAACAGGAAGTCTGTATTATCTTTACACGAACTGTCCTGTAGATCTAAAATTATGTCAAAACAGTTCTTTCAAAACAAGAAAAAAAAGTAATGCTAAAAATACAAATAACATTCAGAAATGTTTTTCAAAAAGAGAAACACTATTTCTCTCTAATGAGATCATTGGAAGTGCCTAGAAGTGCTAAAAATTAAATTCTTTCAGCCCAAATAAATTATGACTTGCACAAATTAAGTAAATAGCTGCTTTCAAGTGTATAATGAACAAATTTCCTGAACACAGGTACAAATCTAATGGAACCAAAAGATTCGACAGTCTCACTCCCATATCTTTTCCACTGGCGAAGGCTGGGGCCTCAGTGACTGACTTGGCCTTACACGAAGTTAGTCCCATGAACTGTGGACAACCACAGGAACAGACTTTTTGGTTACGTGGAATTTTGCCAAATCATGTGTGCAAGTCATATTATTCCACATTTGGAAAACAATGCATAGGCATTTACGATAAACTATAATGTTCAAATAATCCAATTCCATAGATTAAGTGAAAGAGGAACATTTTGGGGGGTTTACTAGTATAGTGTCCATTCCAAATATCCCAAGCCTCCAAACTATACAACCAGAAAAAATTATACTTGTGATAATAAAAAAATTATTTTTCTAATAATCTTTCAAAATGAAATTGCCCTCTTTTTATAAAGCAAGCAAATTAAAAAAAAAAAGGATTATTTCCTAAAAGTACTAAAGAAAAAGAAAAAAATGTTTTCCATCTTGGAGAAACATCCGTTACAATAATGTAACTTACAATACAGAGAAGGGAATAAAAAAAGTCTAGGGCCGGCCGAGTGGCGCGATGGTTGAGAGCTCGCTTGGGATGCCAGAGGGCCCCGGTTCGGATCCCACATATGAGGGCCAGTGACACTGCCCTCCGCAGCTAAGATGCTGAGCGGCAGCTCGACCTGGGGCTGGGTTGCCATGAGTCGCCGGCGACGGCGTGGGCTGCAGCCCCTGTGGCAATGGATTGCCATGGGCTACCGTGTGTAGCCAGCAGCCAGCGTGAGCGGCCAGCAGCTGCAGTGAGCGGCCGTCCAGAAGCCGGCGACTGATCTGCCTTACCAGGGAAGAGCGCAATGACGGTGCCAACTTGGGCCAGTGGAGCAGCGTCCTCCACAACTGGATTGAAGAACAAAAATGACAGCAACTTGTCTGTTCCCCTTTCCCCAATTTCCCAGCACTGTTCCCATCCCCCCAATTACCCAATAAAAATCTTTAAAAAAAAAAAAAAAAAAAA
This sequence comes from Hipposideros armiger, assembly GCF_001890085.2. NCBI lineage: Eukaryota > Metazoa > Chordata > Mammalia > Chiroptera > Hipposideridae > Hipposideros > Hipposideros armiger. The sequence goes on along the minus strand of NW_017732521.1, from coordinate 92,822 downwards.
GTCTAACATCGTTATAGAAAGAGTTTGTTATTTATATATCAAGATCTTCTTTCCATGGGGGAAAATGTTGTAAAAGTATAATCACATGCATGGGAATGATTCTTGCAACCTCAGGATATATTTCTAGGAATGGGCATATGGCTTTAGCATAAAACTTACATTTTATTTCTTAAAAAGTATACATATAGAGAAAACTCTGAAGCAAACATGGTAAAACGGTATCTATTAAATCTACAGATTTAAGCATATGAATGTCATTTTCATTTCTGTATATTTGAACTATTTCACAATTTCAAAAAAGTTTTTTCAAGAAAAAGATGCATGCAACAACAGAAGAATAAAATGATAATTATCTAAAATATAACCATAGAATTCTCTCTTATCCCATCTCTTTTTAAAGTCATCAACATACTGTTTTCTAGCATTTCCAGAGCAGATGGAAACCAAAAGGCACTCCATCATGTATTTCCTCTGTTTGTCACCATGGCTCCAAGACCAGAGAAGAGGCAGCATATGTTACCTTGGTAATGGTTAGCACGATGTCTGTAGATGTTACCAGAGGGTGGGGATTTCCCATCAGCCTGTAACCAAGCACCTGGGGAAGCACCATGCTGATTGGCTGGCCCAGCATTACAGCTTCTGCTTCAATACCACCCACACCTGCAAGGAGTGGCATGATAAAATAATGCTTTCATTATTTCTCACCATATCCCTCAGGCATAATTCAGTGCCATTAACAGGTAATAAACCCAGTTACAATGTACTAGTATAGAGTTATGTTTCTATAAAGAACAGTTATCTTTCCTCTATTTCCCTCTATAGAATTTTTAATAACTGTTTCTCCAAGTGTGTTCCCTGAACACCTGTTATCAAAATCCCCTTGATTGCATACCAAATGTACTGGGGTTCAGGAATCTCCATATTTAACAAACACCCTGGGTGCGTTTCATTTACTCTAAATGTCCCTAACCTCTTATTCCAGTTCATTCTTCCAAACATAGGCATGGGACACTTTTCTGGGTACTGGAGATATAGCAGTGAACAAAACAGACAAAATACTTCTCTGATACTTGGTTATGCAAATTCATGCTACTGGGATGTAATTAAACCAAAGTAAATTAAGGTACATGCTATAGAACAACATATATGGAAGAACACTCACCCCAACCGAGAACACCCAAACCATCAATCATGGTGGTGTGCGAATCCGTGCCTACGAGGCTGTCTGGGTAGTAATATCCATCTTGATCAAATACCACTCTTGCCAAATACTCCAAATTCACTTGGTGGATGATTCCTGAGCCGGGGGGAATAATGCGCATGTTGCGAAAAGCCTGAGACCCCCACTAAGATTGAAAAATGGAAAGAACACTATGAATGCCTGACACGCTTCTCAGCCCATGTCCTTGGCATTTCTCCCTTGTACCCCACACACAGAAAAAAATCAACCAATGGTAGCAAACTGCCCATACCTTTAAAAATTCAAATCGTTCTCTATTTCTTTCAAATTCCAGGTCTTGATTCTTCTGTAAACTGTCCACCCTGACAGAAAGAAAAACTAAATGTATACATTTTAAGGTTTAAAATGTGAGTTGTCAAATCTATTGGTGATGAATTAACAAAATGGTAATTTCATCTGCAGGCCTGCTGGGTGGTATTATACAGTCATTCACATGGGAAAGGAGGGGTAATCAGCCAAAGTAAAAATAATAATTTGGTTCAGGTGGTTCCTACAACACCTTTAAATGTGGTAGGCAGAAAGTATTAACTGAACTTGTTAATCATAATATCTGACTCATAGGAACAGACGCAAGACATTTATGATGACAAGAGCAGCTTAGATATTTAAAGAACCCTTGTTTTCTATACTCCATTCTCATCCATGAGCTCATTACAACAACTCTCTGGGCTGAGCCGTGTCTGGGTTGGCATTTTCATCTGTTTATGTTGGGAGTCAGGGAACAAGCGATGCCAGGAGGCACAGGCATTTACAGAATCATAGTCTCCTATCTCTCAGACAGAGGTTGATGAGGATGGGGACATCGAAGAACGTCTGTAAAGCCCAGACTCTATGCTGAGGTTTACTCAAAGTCATCCAGTCCTTCAGGAATGACACTGGCAATGTAGAACATCAAGAAGCTTCCCCAGGATTTTTAAATCAAACTACACTGTTTTGCATCAATGCAGAAATAGCTGCAGCTTTGCAGGTTCAGTATGTAGAAGGCGCTCATAATGGCTTAAGAGAACATAAAAAACGATAGTAAAATTAATAGCTAAGACCGACCCAAGTCAGACTTCATTAATAGCCAACTCTTACTGACATTACTATTGGGTTGTCCGAAAAGTCATGACATATTTTGTCTATGTTTCTCAAAGGTCATTTATTTATATAAAGAACAAAGATCAATCAATGATACATTGCCCATTTTGTTCAATAACCTTTTGCCATCTTTCAGTGAGCTTCATAATTCCTCGTTCATAGAAGGACCTGTCTTTATTTGTGAAAAGCTAAACAAGGTGCTGATTTACAGCCTCATCTGAATTGAACGTTATACCACGCAAGGAGTTTTGAAGAGAGTGAAACCAGTAAAAGTCTGACAGCACAAGGTCAGGCGAGTATGGTGGGTGTGGCAACACATCCCATCCTAGCTCCAATAATTTTTGACGGGTGATCAAACTTGTGTGTGGTCTCATGTTGTCGCGATGGAACACAACTCCATTACAACTAACAAGCTCTGCACACTTCTGGATGATGGATTCGTTCAAAGTGTCCAACTGCCGACAGTACACATTCGAATTGTTTGGTTCCTCGGTAGAAGCTTGAAAAACATGACACCTTTAAAATCCCACCACACTGAGAGCATAACCTTCCTCTGATGAATGTCTGCTTTCGATGTCATTTGAGGTGAATCGTCACGATGGGACCAAGATCATTTGTGCACCACATTGTTGGAAACAATCCATTTCTCATCACTAGTTATCAGTCGCTTCAAAAAAGGATCGTTTTCCTCACGTTTAATGAGCATATTGCAGATGTTTATAAGCGCTGTCAAATGAACTTCTTTGAGTTCATGTGGAACCCAAATATCGAGCTTGCTTATGTATCCCAGCTTCTTCAGGTGTTCGTGAACGCTTGAATGATGGATGTTCAATGTTTCTGCAATCTCTTGTGTCGTGTAACATGGGTCTGACTCCATCAATGCCTTTATTTTGTCATCATCAACCTCAGTGGGCCTCCCTGACCGAGGAACATCGTTGAGATCAAAATCACCAGCACGGAATTTTGTGAAACATCTTTGGCACTGATGTTCTTGTAGAGCATTGTCATCGTAAACTTTATGCAACTTTTCACAAGCTTGACATGCGTTTTTCTCTTTATGGAAGTAAAACAGTAAAATATGGCAAAAATGCACAGGTTGCTCTTCCATCTTCAACTAGCTGTAAAATCTCCAAAACTCAACCAAATCGCTCAATTTTATTTTTAGAATGAAGCTAGAACTGTCAGCTGTCAAATGACATAGCAATAACATAGATGTGAATTACTCTACTACTTCCAAAAATGAACTAGTGCCATCCGTTACAAACATTTGTCATGACTTTCCCGACAACCCAATAGGAACCAGCTACTATTCTTTTTTTTTTTTTTTAAAGATTTTTATTGGGGAATTGGGAGGGATGGGAACAGTGCTGGGGAATTGGGGGAAGGGGAACAGACAAGTTGCTGTCGTTTTTTTTTTTGTTCTTCAGTCTAGTTGTGGAGGACGTTGCTTCACTGGCCCAAGTTGGCACCATCATTGCGCTCTTCCCGGGCGAGGCAGATCAGTCACCGGCTTCTGGACGGCCGCTCACTGCGGCTGCTGGCCGCTCACGCTGGCTTCTGGCTACACACAGCAGCCCATGGCAACCCACTGCCACAGGGGCTGCAGCCTCTGCCGTCACCGGCGACTCAGGGCAGCCCAGCTCCAGGTTGAGCTGTTGTTCAGCATCTTAGCTGTAGAGGGCAGTGTCACTGGCCCTCATATGTGGGATCCGAACTGGGGCCCTCTGGCGTCCCAAGCCAGTTCTTAACCATCGCGCCACTCGGCCGGCCCACCAGCTACTATTCTAAATGCTTTACATTTATTTTCTCATTTAGTCTCCATAATGACACTTTGAGTTAGGTGTAACGAATACCCATATTTTTCAAAAGAGGAAACTGAAACACAGAGAAACGTACTCAGGACCACACAGCTAGGAAATGGTGGAACTGGAACTGAAACCTTGGCAGGCTGACTCTAAATCCCTATGCCCTACTGCCCGCCCGCCTATAGTAGCCATAATGACGGTGGTGGTAATAACCACCGCCACCACAATAATAGTAACAGCAGGAACTGAAGTGCAAGATTATGTCACAGGCTCTAAGTGATTTACAAACACAAACTCATTCACCGCAACAGCCCTTCACATAGGTACTACTATTAGCCCATGTGTAGAAGAGGAAACTGAGGCACAGAAGGGTTAGATACCGTGTCCAAGGTCAGATGCTTGTAAATTACAGAGGTGTCATCGGAACCCAGGTCTGATGGCCCTGGGGCCTCTACTTTAACTGCAATACTCCACTTTTTATGCACTGTTTTCCTTCACTTATTAATGATCTACAGAGCCTACCTCGTGCCACATGCCCAGAGCCTGGTGAGAAGTACAGAACTCACCAGGCAATTATGAGAGTGACTATCAGTGTCATGATACGGGAAGTACAGGGTGACATGGAGCACTCCAAAAGGGACATAAACTCAGTCCGGGGACCGGGAGTGCTTTCCAAAAGGAAATGACATTGATGTAGTCAGAATGGTGAGGGGGAGTCAGCCAGGGAAAACTGGGTAGGCACTCCTTGGGAAGAAAAGAATTGGATGCACTTATTATCTACTCTACAAAAAACACATTCAGTTACCATGCTGATTTTTCCCCCTCTTTTTCTCTTGATGTGAAATCTTCTCCAGGAATAGTGTCAGTTGGTTTAATGGAATCAATCCCCGAGAGTGCCTTACAGCAGGGGTCCACAAACTAGCCCATGGGCCAATGAAGACCAACACCTGTGTATGTTTGGTCCTCAAACAAAGAATAATTTTTACAGTTTTAAAGATTCAAAAAGAAGAATATGTGAACAGAGACAGTATGTGGCCATAAAGCCTAATGTATTTATGACTGACCCTTTACAGGAAAAGTTTGCTAATCCCTGATGTACAGAATGAATGTCTGTGATTGTGTGCATGTGTTAGAGAGAAGCAAAAGGAAGAAACAGAGAAAGGAGAGACCCCGGTACAGTGGAACAAGGCAGGACACCATTGTGATCCCTGGATCAGCAAACCCTCGGGACCCTCTGGATGAGGGGCAGCTAAGCCTCAAGGTACTCGCCTCCACCTTCTCACCAGGACACTGAGGGCATCATCCCTCCAGTTCCTTCCTGTCTCCTCAGGTCCAGATGCACATTCCCAAGTACCTTGGGCGTCTGCCTCAGGAGTGCCTCGGGCACTACAAACTCAACAGGTAAACCCTAAAGCTTGGCCTTCTTTCCTAAAGCTCAGCCACGTCCCCGTCTATCCATAGCTTGTCTCATGACCTCCTGTCCTGCCACTGAGCAGCTACAGCTTTATTCCAGAAATAGCCTCCTGATTTTTCTGTCAGTCTATTCAACCTATCTTTTGTACGTCACAAGAATCAGTTTTCTAAGATACAAATCATCATGATCCATCTTGAATCTGCCACTGGCTTCCCATTTTCTGAATTAAAGTACAAATACTCTGCTTTAAAAAAACATCCCTTACTGGCCAAGTGGCGCGTTGGTTAAGAGCTGGCTTGGGATGCCAGCTCTGAGCAGCAGGACCCCGGTTCCGATCCCACATGAGGGCCAGTGACACTGCCCTCTACAGCTAAGATGGTGAACAGCTTCTCGACCTGGAGCTGGGCTGCTGAGTCGCCGGCGACGGTGTAGGCTGCAGCCCCTGCTGCAGTGGGCTGCCATAAGCTACTGTGAGTGGCCGGCAGCCAGCGTGAGTGGCTGGCAGCAGGTGTGAGCTGCCAAGAGCCGCCGTCCAGAGGCTGGTGACCAATCTGCCTCATTGGGAACAGCGCAATGATAATACCAACATGGGCCAGTGAAGCGACGTCCTCCACAACTAGACTGAAGAACAAAAGGACAGCAACTTGTCTATTCCCCTTCCCCGATTTCCCAATGCTGTTCACCCCTCCCCCAATTCCCCAATAAAATCTTAAAAAAAAATCAATCAATAAATAAAAAATTAAAAAACAGCCCTTCACTTCAATCTGTCCTCAGACTTCCTTTATAAGCCCTCTCCTGGCCTCCCATCCACACTTTCAGCTTCAGATACACTGTAGCCCTCAGGCTCTCCCCAAACCTTCCCTCACGCTTTGCACTCTCTGTTCTCTCCGTGCAGAATGCCTTTTCTGGCTCTTCTCTTCAGGACCCAGATCAGTGACACTGCAGGAAGGACCCTCTGACGGCCAGAGTCAGCACGATGTGCCCTTTCCCTGTGGTCACGTGTACCCATTGCCTTTAAGTTGCATGTCACCAATCTCTCCTCTTCTAAGCTAACCTGTTTCTTGAACAAATAGTGGCACACAGTAGGTATGTTAAATGGATTTAATTTTATTTATTTATTAAGGTTTTATTGGGGAATTGGGGGAGGGGAACAGACAAGCTGCTGTCCTTTTTGTTCTTCTGTCTAGTTGTGGAGGACGTTGCTTCATTGGCCCATGTTAGTATTATCATTGCGCTCTTCCTGGGTGAGGCAGTTGCTTGCTGGCCATTGGATGGCCACTCATGGTGGCTCATGGCAGCTCACAAAAGCTCACGCCCGCTGCTGGCCAGCCCCACTGCAGCCTACGCCGTCGCCGGCTACTCATGGCAGCCCAGCTCCAGGTCAAACCGTTGTTCACCATCTTAGCTGTAGAGGGCGCAGCATCACTGGCCCTCATGTGGGATCCGAACCGGGGCCCTGCTGCTCAGAGCTGGCGTCCCAAGCCAACTTTTTTTTCAAAAAAAATTTTTTAGAAGATTTTATTGGGGAATCGGGGAAGGGGAACAGACAAGTTGCTGTCCTTTTTTGTTCTTCAGTCTAGTTGTGGAGAACGTCGCTTCACTGGCCCATGTTGGTATTATCACTGCACTCTTCCCGGGTGAGGCAGATCGGTCGCTGGCCTCTGGACGGCTGCTCCCGGCGGCTCTTGGCAGTTCATGCCGGCTGCCAGCCGCTCACGGTAGCTTACGGGAGCCCACTGCAGCTTCACTGCAGCCTACACCGCGGCTGGCGACTCATGGCAGCCCAGCTCCAGGTTGAGCTGTTGTTCACCATCTTAGCTGTAGAGGGGGCAGTGTCACTGGCCCTCATGTGAGATCTGAACCGGGGCCCTGCTGCTCAGAGCTGGCATTCCAAGCCAACTCTTAATCCACTCGGCCAGCCCTGGATTTAATTTTTAAAAAAGGAAAGCATCTTGGAATATTATTTTTTGTTTCTTTTTTTAAAATGATTTTTTTGTTTTGGTTTTCTTTTTCTTTGTTTTCTTCTCTTTTTTTATACCTTTCTGGGTTTTTGTTTGTTTGTTTTTTCTCTTCTATTTTTGGGAACATCATTCTTAATGATATGCGGTCACTGCCTCTGGTGACCCAGTCCCTTCTGTTAGCACCAGTCCTTATCTTTTGTCCCTGTGCTTACAGCAGCAGAAGGTTATCAGAGCTTCTCACAGAAGCAGGGTTGGCAGGGGGGCATTTATCCCCAGAGAATGCTGGGAATGTCCATTTGATATAAACAACATATTTACAGGACAAGGAGAAGTCAGAAATGCTTAGGCTATTTTATGATATGTTAATATCAGGTAAAAACTTATTTACTGATGAAAACAAAAGATCATTTATGCTAACCTTGGCTCAATTAACTTAGTTCTAGTTATTGGCATGAATAAACCTAGAATTAGGATTTTTGCACCACTCAGGACTTTCCTAAATTAACCCAATCTAGTGAGCTTTTAACAAAGTCTCGGAATGTGAATGGCCTCGGAATGTAAAGAGCAAACTTCTCATTAGTTACATAATGTGAATTCAGATTTGGACGTACTTCAAAGTTTCTGAGTATTATATTTAATGGTACTCTAGAAATTCACAAACAGTATTTACAGAGGAGATAGTTTTCACACTCATGAAATCTGGTTGAAAATTGTTATGATATTATTGTTGGGATTTTAAGAAAAGGTTATTTCTGAGACAACTTTATAAAACATTACAAAACTGACTCTGGGTGGTGAACACACAATGTGATATATAGATGATGTATTACAGAACTGTACACTTGAAACCTATGTAATTTTATTGACCAATGTTACCCCAATAAATTTAATTAAAACGAAACAAAACAAAACATTACAATAATGTTTTAGTTAGATCCTCAATTCCTAAAGGTGGTGTGAGGCCAGTTAACATTATTTAAATCAAAGAGCTTAGAAATATTTAACTGAGAAAATTTACCACCCTACCACCCCTTACCCAGTTTTTCTATTTCATTTCTGGAAATAGCTGAAAATAAGCCCATAGAACACAGTTTCACAAAGGTTGAGACATATCACATTTACTTCCTTACAAACATGAGGACAGAGACAGGGAGGTCAAATTGCAAAACCAAACTCAAGAAATAAAAACAAAACATCACCAATGAAAACATTTCTAACAGAAATGTTTTAATTACAAAAAAAAAAAAGTGCTAGATTTGGATGTCAATTTGGAATCAAAGTTCACTCCTGAACTTTGCTGTTTTCAGTAGTACAGTGTAAACAAAAAATGTCCACAAAAAGTTGAAAACAAAGTTGTTGGACGTTGAGGTTAAAGATGAAAAAAAAAAAAATCACAGTGAACTTGGTGATGACCCAGAATCATTAACTACTTAATTGTCAGGGGCTCTTTGAATTGTGAGTCCAAAGACTTTAGACATTAAAACAATTACAATTCTTTGTCGACCAGTATTTTCACCTTCTATGCCAGCAAAATGAGGTAAATTCATCCACACCTATGAGAGTCTCCAAGAAAGAGGAAGCTGACTATGATTTTGTGAGGTTACTTTTTATAACTTCTGAAGTGAAACTTTAAGAAACATCCTGAGTCTCAAACAGGATAACATTTTGTATATATATATATATTTAACTCTTCCCTTTGAAATCAAAACATTTAATTGAACTCATGTGATTTAAGAAAATAAAAACAAAGACAAGTTGCCTAAGGATGGGTTTAGAGTCCAAAAAAAGGGAAAGAACTGGCAAATATCCAGTCGGTTTGTTCCAAGGACCGTCAGTTAAAGACAAAGTGGATTTCTCTTTATCCTGAATTTTTCTGGTTTGGATATTGGCAACATTAATTTGAGAATGGCCAGTTTGTACATTTCTTTTGAGGCTATATGGAAGCCACTTAAATCCCCAAGGAAGCAAATAATGGTTTCCCTTTCTCCCTTGCAATGGTTTGTTTCACATTCTTAAATGATACTTTATTATAAAGCAATCGTTTATTATTGTAAAAATAAAGAACAATTACAGTCCCAGAAACAACTGCAGTTTACCACCTCTCTTTCCAATCTTTTAATCTCCACGTAACTTTCATCTAGCTGAGGTCACTCTATACATACACATTACACCTGATTCACTGAGCTGACATGAGCACGATCTATGTTACATAGCCCATTATAAATATAACTGTAAAAGTTACCTAATAATTTACTTTAACGATGTACCATAATTTAATAAATCATTCTCCTCTGTTGGACATTTAGAATGCTTCTAGACTTACATTATTATAAATAATACTTTAATGAACACTATTTAGTCACTAAGCTTTCTCTAAAATTTCATGTATCTATTAAGGGTAGGTTTGGAAGTAGAAATTCCAGGACAACGGATATCGCAGTTTGTAAAGATCTTAATACATATTGCTTTCATCATTTCTAATTTACAGTACTATTAGCAGTGTGTAAAAATGTCTCCTTCATGGCACCTTTATAATTAATAATGTTTATTTTCTAATCTTAACTATATTGATAAGAGAAAATGGTATCTCAAAGATTTAATTTACTTTTTTATGACTTGTAAGGTTGAAAAGGCTTTATATACTGTTTACCATTTGCATTTTCTTTTATTGTAAAGTGTCCACTTCCCTTTGACCATGCATCTGCTGGGTTTTACTATTTTTACTACATACTCTTTATATATTAAGGATAGTAACCCTTTGTCATGTTTGTTGCAAATATTTTTCAAGTTATTTCCTGATAACTTTGAAGTCATTAATTCTATAGATTTACCCCCTTTTTATCTAAACCTAGAAAGGTCTCTCTCAAGACATAGGACATATTCCTAGATATTCTTCTAAATTTTTTGATGATTTAATTTTTTAAATATTAATGCTTTAATTCATATCAACTGCTCCCTCTACCAAGTAATTAATTTTCCCAGCATTGTACACAGAATAATTATTTCTTTCTTCACTGAGCATTGGTAATAACTTTATGAAGTTACTCGTACACTTCTAGTTTAAGGTATCTGCCTTGTAGCAGGATCTGGTTGCCCTCCCTTGTGTTTGTAATCTTGCAATTCCTTCTTCAAAAGATGCAGTGTACTCTCTCTCCTCCGACTTTGGGCTTAACTGAGTGACTTGCTTCAATTACTGTCACTGTGACTAGAAGTGATCCTATGCTAGTCCTGATCTAGGCCTCAATATATTGTGGGTTCCCGCTTACCCTCTTGAGCCTCTATAATCACCAGATAGCTGCTGTCTCCTTCAGCCTGGGCCCCCAAAAGCAACACACATGGAATGGCATTGGTGCAGCTGCCCAGATGTGCAGGGCAGTGTAAGCAGCCAACCCAGCCAGGCAGGGCTGGACGAGGCAGAGCTGCCCCACTGAGCTCAGCTGAAATCAGTGGACCTCCCAACCAACTTGTAGATGTATAAGAAATACATTCTTATCGTTGACTGCCACTGAGATTTTAGGGTTATTGGTGGGATTTTGGCAGAAAGAGAGAAGCAGATATTCCAAACAATAGAAGCATGAACAAAGGAAAAGAAAGGGATAAGCATTATGGAAACCCACATGGAGAGACAGATATAAAATAGTTACTTGGGATAGAAAAGGGACTAAGGCTCCAGTGGTTAAAAAAAACTCTTTTGAAGTCAAACACATACTTGTATTGACAAGCTTTCATGGCAGAAATTCATGTGTTTTTCACTCAGACTTCAAGCTGAATTTAAACATAGGCTACTTCCACCCAAGAAATAGAGAAAAAAAAGTTTTTTTAAATTCACCCCTAAAATATCTTTACTGGAAAATCTATATTAAGTTTGAGGTTTCCTGAATATACCTTTTAAAGATTTTTTTTTCTTTTATTTAAATACATACACACACACAAAAGACTTGCACTCCACAGTTTTGCACAAAGCAGAAAACTCAGGTATTCGTCTTAATCTCTCACCTTCTGTTGAAATCAACCTGGATGGAATGATCAATTACAAGATCAGCAGGACAGACAGGGTTTATTTTCTCGGGATCTCCTCCTAACTTTTTCACAGCATCACGCATTGAGGCAAAGTCAACCACAGCTGGCACACCCCTGAGAAAAGAAGGAATTAAGCAGAAAATTAATCTGTTCAACGTGTGTAACTGAGTTTTTCAGATTTGGTCTTCATTGATAAAATTAGCAATGGGAGAAGTTAACAATGAATGACTTAGAAAAATGAAAGTTTCTACACACATTTCCTTGAGCAGAAATCACATAGGTAGAATGTGCCATAACTGAGCGGTAGCTCTATATGTAACTTTATCACTGCATTAAAGTTAACAACTAATATGGTCCAAAGAGAGAAACTATAGGAAAGCTGGTGCTTAAAATCTCTGGAACTTTTACTGCCATGACAGTTTCCCATGCACATGGTAGGTTGACAATGAGCCGGAGAAGACATACAATCTATTATCTCAAAAAAGAGGCCTGATGGGGAGCAAAGATTCCTGGGAATAGCAAGATGCAAACTGAGGCTTAAAAGCAACAGGCCAGGCCTTGTGAACTGCACATTACGTCCGTGTTCAAAAGAGAGCTGTTTGAAACATGGCTCCCCGGGTAATAGGACATGGGAGAGAAAAGATTCTGAGACAGCTCCATCTTTCACCTTTCACTAGTATACTTAGAACTATGATCTTCAAGACCAAAGACAATGACCTTTGCCACTGGAAAAGGCGGAGTGATTACACATCCCGATTTACCTGAGACAATCTCTTGCTGTCTGGGATGAGTAGCCCCCTTTCGTTTTCAAAAGTGCCTGGATAGTGGCTGATAAATTATACAGTCATTGTGGGTGTAGTTGTGTCTGTGTGTGTGTGTGTGTGTCTGTGTGTGTTTAAGCTTTCTTTAAAGTCTGACAGAAAAGAAGAGTGAAGTGACATTAGGCTCACGTAAAGTCCTGCAGGATGACGCGGGCAGGCTTAAATGGCACTTCTATGTTCTTATGCTGCATGACATTCCAATTTAGGATGTTTTCAATGTCATTTGTCTTCACCAAAAATTGATCACAGTTCCGAATGGCTGCCTCCAGAAGAACTCTGATAGAAAATGGTAAGCGTCCTAGGATAAAGGGGAAAGCATAACAAAACAAACAAAAACCATGAGACACCTTATTATAAGAGCTCTTTAAAGTTAATCTCTATGTAAACTTGATACAAAGCATCAGACTATTCATCCAAGAGGGAAAGGGGATACATGTAAACTAATCTCAAATGTTTAAAATGTGAAGATACTGAATGGGTTTAGGTCACATTCAGTACTAGAAAATACCCACAGACTAGGCAAAAATAAAGTATTAAAATTCTTTCATAATAAATGGTTGCCTTGCTTGGATTCCAATAACAGGGTTTACCTTAAGTCATCATGAAAGAAATCAGTCTAGATATTTATTGTGTTATTATGTTACCAAGTAACAAACACACACACAGAGTATTTCTTATGAAACCAGTGTCTAAGAAATTAGAAAATAATTCCTTTAGAATTATTGTAGTTAAGACCAAAGTATGGTCACATACATCTTTCAAAGGAAATGAAACCCTAAACAGCATGTAGTGTGGCCACTGGTAACTGGGGTTCCTAGGATAAAACAATGGTAATTTATAAGAAAGACTACTTTGTTTATTTAGAAATAAAATGTTCCATCCTGATATATAAAAATTATTCACCAATATTATCAGGAAAAGACATGAGTATAAAGGTAGAAAAGCACAGGATTTGGAATAATAAAAGATGTGTTTTTGTTTTCTCTTCTGCTGCCCTCATAGTTGTTATCATGTCATTGACCCTCTCTGGGTGTCAGCTTCCTCAGGACTTCCCACATTTTATAAGCATGACCTCTAGGATTGTTATCCAGATTAAATGATATAATACATATGCACATACACTCTATATACTATAAAGTGTTACATAAATGCTACATGTACATAATCATTATTATCTACTTAAAAATGAGCAATTTAAGAAAGGTGTGTGCGTGTGTGTGTTTGTAAAGCTTAATTCAAGACCAGTCATTCTCTGCTGCTCCCTCTTTCAACTCCCCTAAAAGCTAATTAATTACATAGCATAATTACCATGCAAATGAATTCCAATTGCTGGCAGAGCAATTACATCATAGAGCCATGTACCTACCATATTTTGAATCGTCCAATTTCTTTAAATTGAAGAATTTCTTTCCTGGTTGTGAAGGATCCAAAGGCTCAGCGAGGTATGCAAATGGATTGCTCATGGTTCCTGACAGCCACGTGTCTCTGAAAAGGAATGAGGACATTGGATTTCTACCCTCGAAGCTGGACCGCGTTCATACTGATGCGCGTTTACCCTCTTTAACAATTATGGGCCACACTCATTTCAAGAAATCACTCATTACCTTTTCAAAGCAGGTGACACATAAATAAATATAAGAATGATATCCTTAGCCAAGAAAATGGGTTTCTGTGAAGCTATTGTGAAAGCAAGCAAGAGAACTTAAAATCCACAACTTCTTTTGTCTTATTTCTACAACTTTCCAACTTTCTTCCACTGATAAGAAATAGGAAGAAGGAAAATGAACGATATGTGTCTCATGGTAAATCCTGACTATCTGAACAGACCTCTGAACTGGACTCATGTCTTGCTCAATAGGAGGTCAGAAGTTCACAGCAGGTGACATTATGCAATTGTATAAAACTTGAACTTTGGAAGTGGGGACTTGAAAGCAGCTGTTTTCTGTTTTCACCGTCTCTGCAGCATTTTACGTAAACAGGTTAGAAATCTCACTTTTGCATGTAGTAGCAACAGTGTGTTCACATCAGGGAGTCTTTAAGGTACACTGTGGTGGCTTTAAGACCCAAACTCCCCAGATATGTTTGCAGGGGACCCTCTACTCCAGCTCTGGGCAGGACTTCTCAGGTATCTTTTTATAAATTATGAGCAGTGAAAAAGGGAGGCACTGTTCCTGGCCGCCACACAGATGCACAGCAATTTCCAGTAACTATACAACTTAGAGCAGAACACATTGGGGTGGTAGTCAGAAAACAGGCTTTCTAGCCCCGTCCCTTGGGCAAAAGTCTTTTATCAATCCATTCCCCAACAGTCTTAACTATAAGATAAGAATAGCAACATTTCCCTACTTAATTCAGGGTTTTTATGAGTAAATATTTAAATATTCAACATAGTTTTGGAATGACTGATACGGAACGATCAACATATTAGTATAATATGAAAAAAACCTAACATGTATAGGAAATGACTGTTTGTGGAGATAAAGAATTAGGAATGGGCCTTGTTTCCACAGACAGGACCATATCTTCATTAAGGCATAAAAGGGACTGGTTCCTTTAAGAGGGACAGGGGGCCTCAAATCAGGACTGGGGGGAACACTTGGCTTTCATGGTATATCCTTTCGTATTGTTTGTATTTTTAACTGTGTACACATGTAACGTTTTGAAAACTCGTTAAAAGTTTAAAAGAAACAGATAGTTGTACCTCTACTCTGTCTAAAGTCCAGTCCTAGTTAGTTTTGGGAAGAGGCAGCTGACTGAGAAGCAGCCTCTGCCTTCCTGGCGTCACTAGTGCGAGAGGACAAGCCAGACACCTGTAACAGGACCAAGAGCATCCCGAGGAAAGAGCAAGGAGCTGTGCTGGGGCTCTGTGCTGGGAAGTGCCTCTCGCCCCAGCCCCATGTGGTCTTTGCAGGGGCTGCCACTGTAGGGGAGAAGGAAGGTATCTAACCCAGTTTTGGGCCAATCGACTTCCTTCTTGAGGAATTCTGGAACTGAAACTAAAGAAAGGCTAGCCAGGGACTCTGGAACATACTGGAACTGTGTTTATAAAAGTATGTGCTCTATCCCTACCTGCATTAGAATTACCTGGGGATCTTTCTTGTTAAAGTACAGATTTCTGAGAGTCCCCTCTGAACTATGAAATCAGAATTGACTGAGGAAGGCAGCAGGAATCAGTCTCTAATGCCCCAAGTGTGCCTCACATGTGTTCAGTTTGAGAATCAATGCTGGGCACCGCGGAGTGCGAGATGAGGAACTTACACTTAATTCAGGAGGCAGAGGTATTGAGGCAAGTGTATGGAAAAGGGGGGCCATGTTTGAAAGGGAAGGAGGTTCACAACCCAAATGCCTCCATGGCTCAGGAAGGGAACCTACACAAGTGAAGGCGGCTGCAGGGGGACCAGGCGGCCTGGGCGTGTGTGCCTGTTTAAGGCGCGCAGCAGCCATTTCGCTCCAGCCAAGGTCTGCATACAGAAATGCCAGTGTTGACACATCCAATTTTTCAAGCAAGGCTGGCCATCTGGATTTTTATATGCACTCTCTTGATTTATAAATGTTGGTAACTAAATTTTTCTAAACTATTTAGAAAATAGTGGGGCTGTAGCAAGATGGCCAAACAAACGCCGCCTATGGGCCCTATGTGACTTGTGGCCTGTGTCCCAACCTAACCTGGCAGACGTATTAGCTTGGAGGAACGGCAGGGTGACCAGAGACAGAAAACTCAGGTAGGAAACTATGGAAAGGGCGGAGGTGAGAGGGAACCTGGGCGGGCAACTGGAAGGCAGCAGATGAAATGGGAAAAAAGTGGTGGGTGGATTAAAAGCTGAAGAGGAAAAATTTACAGAAAATTGCTGCTGAGTAAATGGGGAATCACTAAGGAGGAGAAGAAACACAAATGAACTCCAGGTGTTGAGGGTTGAAGGATGTTACAACTGCTTTGGGAGGGAAGGCTGTGGCTTTAGTTTTTGAGGGGAGAATGCATTTAAGATGAAGTGGCACAAAGATGCAAGAGGTCTGTTATTCATCCGCACTAAACAAGGAGCCAATCAGGAGGGGAAAAGTCCATATACATATACCTGTTAGTAAGAAACAGGCTAGCTTGTCTGCAGAAGGAGACGTTTACAAATCTGTGGGCTCAGAAAATGAAACTAATCATTTCACTGACTGGAATTCTGAAGAAGATACACATTTAAAAAGGCAAAAATGTTACTTTCCCTTTTGTCATTGATGCTACTGCCCCAGACTTCACTTTCCACCCCAAACTGAAATGGTAAAACTGTTGTTTTGTCTGCCTGTAAAATAGATCTAACAGAAGTTTGTCTCCACAGAGGTCATGAGGATTTATCCAAAAGTAAATGTGTGACTTTTACTCTAGATAAACCCACCTTGCTCTTTAAAGCCAGGGGAAGTGGTGGGAAACCCTTGCAGAAGCAGACAGGGAGGGTCATTCACATCTTTAAAGAGACTTAAGTCTCTGAATCATCCCTATTTCTGTGTCAAGTCATGAAGGGGCCAGGGGCCCCAAGCTTGCCAAAATGCTATGGTTAAACCAGGTGCTAAGTTGTACTGGTGACTGCCAAAATGCAGCGAGGACAAAAATGTGTCAATTTACCCCTCTGTGGCTTACAAATGCCCTGGGCATAATTTTGGAAGCCTTCCACCATTCCTGCTGCTCCCACCCCACTACCAAGGTAGCTGCTATTTCAGGAGGTATACAGTGCCCAATATGACTACTGCAGAAAATGGCTTGTATCAAGCAAGCGCTCTATGGTTTGCCTCTCCTTTTCCTTAGAAACTAGGTAACTGTCTGGTTTCTCTACATTAACTAAGCAGAGTCTAGGAGCAGAAGTTAAGGAAGAGAGGGACCAGTTTCTAATAACTAATTATCAGCACACACAAAGCTCTTTATGCGATATTTTAAACTCTGGCGACACCTCCGTAAATTAGGGCATGTCATTATTCCCATTTTACAGCTCAGGAAAATGTAGCGCAGAAGGATGGAAAAAGTTGCCTACGGGCATACATCTAGTAAGAGGCAGAGCTGGGTTTTGAACTCTGGTTCTTTCCACTGGCTCCACACTGCCTCTCTGGGTGCAGCAACTCCTGCTCTGAAGGGGACATAGGCTGGAGGTCACCAACCAACCGCCAGATCTGAAAAAGGCCAGAAGTGACTCGTGGGCCTGAGAAATCCTCCCATAAGGCTCGGTTTTGAAACTGGAGTCGCTTCTTTTCAGGTGTCACCTAGCACCTTGGTCTGAACCAGGCATTGTTACATGTCCCTGCCACCTTTTACTGAGCCACACAGGTCAGTGGAAAGAGCAGCTGCTGTGTTTTGGAAACCCAGAAAGCAGATTTGCTTCAAAGCTGGAAAACAGCCCCTCCACGTGAGCCCAGAGGGCCCTGGGAATCAGAGCCGCTCCAAGGTTTCGTTCATACTATCTCCCTTGTCTCAAATCCACGTAGAAGAGTTCCCGCTTAGTAATCTCAAGAGAAAGCCAAAAAAACAACAGCATTTCACGGAGGGTATGAGGGGAAAGACCTCTGGCCTGGGAACGGTCCAGATCCAAAGTAGACTCTGGGTATCATGAGTGCTTCCTAGGTCTGCCTTACCCTGGCTAGAATCCTATCCCATCCCCAAATCTTGTGTAATACCACACTCCTGCCAACTCCACAATTATCCCAAGACTCGGGTTTTGTCTAGGAATCTTACCAACTGGCCAGGGAGCCCTGCCTACTTCCCACATTCACATAGAGCACAGACCCCGTTCCAATTCCTTTCTTTTCTTCTCGTCCATCAAGCCCTTGCTGTGCTTTGTTTCTACATTTTTTGTTTGTTTGTTTGTTTTATCTAACCCCCATTCAATACTAACAGAGAGAGTCAATGTGGATTTTGGGGGAGAAGGTAGAGTGTTATCCTATCTTTTTTCTTTTTTGGGAGGGAGAAGAGTTAGAATGCATGGAAATATGTTTGGGTTGCTGCCTTTTCTGTGCCAGGGAATGAGATGGTGCTGCCTGGAAGTAAAGGGAAAAAAAAGAGACAAAGAAAAAAAGGAAAAGAGAAAAGCGATTTAAAAAAAGAAAAAAGGAAGAAGGAGAAATACTATCTTTTTAGCAGCGAGCTTGGAGCTCACTCAGAACCTGTCCAACCAGAAAGCTCGGAGTGCTGACCAGTCAATCACGTTCGACGCGTGAACAGTTCTTACACAAAATGAATCCAAAAAGAGAGTCTACACTATACCTCATTAACATTCTGAAAGTCAGGACAATTATTTGATAGAGAACCAGTATCTTTCAGGGCTAACCCTTCCTGAAATACTAGCTGGGTGACTTGTGCAATGTCATGATCCTCACGGGTACACTTTGTGCAGAGAAGAATGGGAGTGGGGAAGGGAGTGTCGAACACCAGATTTTTAAATCAAATCACTAAAAATACTAAATATTAGGCAGAGGCAGGCAGATCTTAGATGGTGGAGAGAGTTCAAAGCTGGGGGGGTTCCTCCCCAACCACAGTCTTGCTGCCAACTGAACTTTTGGCCTGAATTTAGGACACCTGCAGGTGACTTGTAGTGGCATCTTCACTTGTGCATAATTGGCATGGCATTAACTGTCACCTCGCCCTAGGGACATTTTGACCTTAGATGACAAGGAGGCGATGAGAAGGAAATCAGAGAATATTGAACCTTCTGTAAGGAACCCTGAGAGGATGTAACATGACCCTGATGAGGAAAAGAGAGGCCCTGAAAAAAAAAGTGACTGCCTGGGGTCACAGGAATACAGAAGAAAATATAGCTCATTTCCTCTCTAATGAAATGCAAATTTCCTGCAGGGAAAAAAAAAAAAAAAACTTAGTCTTTCACAAGTAGAGTTGAAAAAAGTTCTACCTAGTATCACAGTCTTCTGGTACTTTTTACTTTTTTGAGTTGGTTCTGTAATCATTTACTGAACCTTCCACATCGTTCAATTTTCAGAGAACTGACTGAGGGCTAAACTTTGGGGCAACAACTTATGGTTAAATTCTGACAATCTGCCCTGGGTGAACAGTTTATTCCAAGAGAAGCAGAGGAGTAAGGGCAAATCACTTCGACCAATATGAATATCAAACACACCGTTCCTTACTCAGATTCAACATAAGAAACGTGGGCAAAGACTCACATTAAGTGATAGTAAGTGAAAAAATCAAGTTGCCGAAAGTATATATACTAGAATCTAATTTAAAAACCTTCAGGACTATTAGATCCTAATATACATATTTTCAGCAACTTGCTTTTCATACAGGAAAGATATAGAATAAAGTTAACATTGATTATCTCTAAAAAGAATACATTGTTTAAAAGTGGGGGAGGGGGACCGTCCAAGCTGCTCAGTTGGTTAACAGCTCGCTCAAGAGTGTGAGCTCTGAGCAACAGCGGTTCGAGTCCAGCCCGAGCTGAGCTGCCAACAGGTGGCAGGATGGCTCAGCTAAAAAAAAAAAAAAAAGTGGGGGAGGGCTTTAACTTTTTATGTTCTATACTTGTGACTATAATCCAAATTCAATTTCCCATAAGCATGGATTCATTTATTTTTACTTTTTTAAAAGCTGAAGCAGTCGTTTAAAATTTTTACATAAATACTTTTAGAGGACATTTCATATAGGAAGGGGCAATAGTGTCTGTAAAAAGAGAACTTGACATCTTCAGCAATGTCTTTTGAAAGAAAGAACAGTTCACAAAGTTTCTGGAATTACAATATGCAGTTCTTTCTTTAATAATGTCTGATGACGATTTATTTGAAAGTAGATTTGTATTACTCTTTAGATAAACCCAACTTGCTCCCCAAAATATGTCCTTCGTTACCTACCAATGCAGTGAAAGGGTCCTGAAGAAAGTCCACTTATGGTTCATATTTAACTTTAGATGGACAGCTCTGTTCTCATACAAGACAAACATATCAATCCAAGCTGGAACCTTTCCTTCGCACCCTCACTCCCAGTCCCCTTTCCTCCCCCTAAGATCCCAGCAGGATACCAAGCTTGTTGCTGAACCACATTTTCTTGGGTGGTGACACCTTTTAAAATATTACACTAAGAAACTGTACTCAGTATATTTACACCTTTACTAAAATACCCATGTTCCTCAACTTATGATGGGGTTATATTCCAATAAACTCATTGTAAGTTGAAAATATCAGAAGTCAAACATGCATTTAATACACTTAACCTACCAAACATCATAGCTTAGCCTAGCCTACCTTAAACGTGCTCAGAACACTTACATTTGCCTACAGTTGGGCAAAATCACCTCACTGCTGCTGCCTAGCATTATCAGAGGGTATCATACTGTATACTGCTAGCCAGGGAAAAGTTCAAAATAAAAAATTTGAAGTATGGTTTCTACTGAATGTGTATTGCTTTCATATCAGGGTAAGGTAAAAAAATCTTAAGTTGAACCATCATAAGTTGGGGACCATCTGTACTTAGGTTGTTTCCAAATATTAATCTTCTAACAATGCTGCAACCTTTGTACACACTTCTTTGATTGGGTCCCTAATCCATTTCCTTAAAATAAATTCCTAGCTTTCAATTCCTAGAAGTATGACAGCTGGGTGAAAAATTTGCTTGTCTCCATTTTGTTATACATCACCAGGTTGCCTGGGAAAGACTGTACCAGTTTTATGACTCTGCTCTGAAGCAATGACTGGAGTTGCCTAAACCAGGCAATGTAATTTCGTTTACAGCTTTTGCCAAATTGAGAGATTAAAAAGCTAATCTTGGATATATCTTTAACTGGTAGTGAAGATGCATACTTTTCCATCTGTTAGTTAGACATCTGAATTTCTTCTTTTGTAAACTGCCTGTCTGCCAGACAGGCCAAATGGAGTGACACTAAGCTGGCCTCTGATGACCAAATGTTCTCATCTCAGGGGACCTGACTGAGCTATTAATGTAGATGAGACTCTGTAACCCTGGAGAGGCAAGGGCTGTCCTTGGCCTCTATCTGATCTCCAGACTTGCAGTCTAAAGGATTCCCCTTTACATGAAGGGAGCCCTAAAACCTGACAGGAGCCCTAAAACCTTTCGGCAGCACAATTTTACCCCATGCTTGGGTACACTGTGAACCTAGGTGGGTACAGCAAGGTTAGCTTAAGTCATGGGCAAAATCCCCATTTGGGCCAGTGAGCTTTGCTATCTGTAACCCAGACTGAACGTCCAAGCCCAGGAAGCAATCTTGCAAGTGGGTTTTATGAGGAAGCCTGAGTAGCGTATGGGCTGTGCACTGCGAAACCATCACTCCTGCTACAAGACCATCTCAGACCCTATACCCCGTTGACAGGGAATGCCACATAATGATGCTTATTCGGCACAGCCAGATCTGTTGAGATGTTTGGAATTGCTGACTGACTGTGGGTAAATGCCAGAGATCAGATAAAATAAGATTCACCTCTTCAGGTCTCTTTCCAGCCTTTGGAGTATATAAATCCAAGATTTACCTGCTTCTGCTGTCAAGAGTTGAATTCTCCTCTTAGGTTGTCTTATGATGCAGAAAGAGGCATAGATATGAGTGGGCCCTACAGCCAACCACAGGATTTCCCTGTATCTGCAGATTCTTATATGATTATAAGCCATATAACCCTCTGTGCCTCAGTTTCCTAATCTGTAACAGGAGGCTAGTCAATGATCTAAAAAGTTCATTCTGAGTGAAAAAATTCTACGATTCATTCATTCATTTACTCAAGACATATTTACGTTAACCGTCTAATATGTGCCAGGAGCTGTTTTAGGCATTGGGAATACACTGGGAACAAAACTGACCAAGTCCCTGGTTGCATGGTGCTTCCAGTTTAGTGGAGGGAGACACGCTAAACACACAACTAAATATACAAACAGAATGTCAGAAGGTGACATGACCAGCTTTGTGGATAAAGCAGACAAGAGCAGTAGGGAGTGCTGAGGCCTTGAAGGGTGTCAGGACATTGATGGAGGCCTCATCAATATGGAGCTGCTTGAACGGAGCCTTGAAGGAAGTTAGGGAGCGAGCTATGTGTAATTTGGAGGAGGGGTAGGTCATGTACAAAGGCCCCGAGGTAGGTCTGAGAAGGCCTGGAGGCCAGAGCAGAGTGAGAGATGCAGGAAAAGAGGAGACGAGGTAGGGAGGTAGCCGAGTAGGCCTCTCTTGGGATTTTGACGAAAGACAAACTACAAAGTACTCTCCTAGCTTTACACTTGGTTTAAATTGTAGATTTCCAACTGGAATTTGTTCAAGTTTGATAAAAAATTAACTCGTAATACGAAAATATTAGATTGCCTTTAAAAAGTGGCTACTTCCTTAAATCTAACCCTCTGTTTTCCTAAACTTCATTATTAAGTAACACTGGACATTTCCAGGATATACCGTAAAAATGACCATGACTCACTCAGTTATGTGCACAGCCACTGCCAAAGGCAAGGGTCAGCATTTGGGGGGCCAGGCCATCGCCCCTGCACTGGCTGATCGAGCAGCCCCCTGCTCTTTACTTTTCGGCTAGAAAGCAAAGACCCTGCCTCTTTAAGGCCCCCCCCATTCTAGGCTCACTGGCCAAGACAGCACAACATCATACGCAACTCCCAAAGGAGAAAGGCTTACCTGACACATCCTTTAAGCTCATTTTATATTAATTGCATTAGCACAAAATCAAAAGAACACAAATAGTTCTTTTTATTTTTTGGTATCACTGTGGGCTAATATAAACAGTTTCAAAAAAGTCTTGGTGAACTTGAGAATAATTCCAGAGATGCACAGAGAAAAGAGTCATTGTGGGGTCAAGAAACATTTGGCCAGGAAGTAAAGGAAGAAGCAAGGCAGGGCCAGAACCAGGCATCCCGACCCAGCCTGAGCCCTGAGCCCTGCGCCTGACCCCCTCCTTTAGTCCTTAATTTAAGGTCAGTCCTCAGCCCCTTTTTGAAATGTGGGTCCCCTACCCTGCAGCAACCTCCGGTCACCTGCAGAAACCCAAACAAATCCTACTGCATTTAAGTCTTACAAGCCGAGGCTGAGGGGGGGCAGGTAAGTAGTTTGTTAAAGCATTACAGAGCCGAGTGGCTCAGCTGGTTAAGAGCGCGAGCTCTGAGCAACAGGGTTGCTGGTTTGATTCCCACGTGGGCCAGTGAGCTGCGCCAGAGCTGAGCTGCCGCTGAGCTGCCAACAGGCGGCAGAGCCCAGCTGGTGAGAGCACATGCTTCTAACAACAAGGTTGCTGGTTCGACTCCCGCTTGGGATGGGGAGCTGCATCCCCCTGCAACTAAGATTGAACACGGCACCTTGAGATGAGCGGCTATGAGCTGCCGATGGGTGGCCGGATGGCAACCGGACTTGGAGCTGAGCTAGCTGCGTCCTCCACAACTAAGATTGAAGGACAACAACTTGGCTGTTCCCCTTCCCCAATTCCCCAATAAAATCTTAAAAGAAAAAAAAAAAAAAAGAAAGTTGCATGGTTTCCTCTAGCTCCTGAACTCATTTCATAGATTCCTGGTCATGAACTTGTCTAACTCAAATTTTAGGAATTAGAAAGAGTGTCACCACAACAGGGTGGGTGTCAGGCTGCCAGAGGTCTCTCAGGGCAGCATTTATCTCTATGAACTCACCAAGTTCCTGAGGTCATCTACCCCCACCCACCTCAGAAATGCTTGGACTCAAGAATGATGACTCACGATAGTAAAGTCCCCAGAAGCTTGAGGTATACACCCATATATTTATTGATTTTCCAGAAGAAAGTCAACTGCCAGGAGGTCCCAATGCTCCTGTTTTCTGATCAGTACTTTCTTTCCCCACAGCAGTATAGCGGTGTGCTTAGGAGCTGGAACTCGGAAGCCAGACTGCTGGTGCGTCGAAAGGGAGAACTTGAACTCAAACCCAAGTCCATCAGACTCTACAGCGCAGCTCTTAAGCAACTATGCTCTAGTCCCATCTCAGTGGCTTACACAGTGGCATGACATTACCCAACGGCATTTCATTGGGTCAAAGATGTGACATGTAATAATAGAGTGGCATTAAACCATAATGCATCTGTACCTGGGCCTCTCTGGATTATCTAAGAGAAGGGACAGTCATAGGTTCATTTATACCTTTTACATTTATGGACCACCAGGATAAAGGGATAAAAGTCCCCCTTGCTCTTCAGTCACACACAGACTGGTCAGGAGGTAATGACAACATCATGCAGTCCATGCTACAGCAGTGGTGGATGGAGGATGACAAAAAAGCCTCCAGGGACAGCCCCTAATCTGGCATGGAGGGGGTCAGGAAGGCCTGCAGGTACAGGCAACACCATGAACAAGCTTTCCAGAAGGACGCACAGGCAGGTTGTCAGGGCAAGAATATTCTGGGCAGAAAACCAGCACATGCAGAAAAGTTTGGATTTATCCTGAAGACAAGGATGCACCATGAAAGGATGCTAAGGTGGAATCTTCAAGAGCTGATTTGGTTTTCAGAAATCACTCTGGTAGTGGTGGGCACTGACTCCGGGGAAGGATGCTAGACTGGTGCCAGGGAGACAGGTTATGGTGCTATTACAGTCAAATCAGAAAAAGGAGCAGAGGATACAGATCCCAGGAAGAGTTAAGGTTGCGGAATGGACTGAGGATGAGTACAGAAGAAAGAGAGGTCTAGAATGGCTCCTATGTCCCTCATTTGGGCAAATTGGCCGAGTCAATGCATAGGATGGGTACCAGGATGTTGGGTTTAGATCTGGTGAATATGGGATGACAACGTCTAATAAGCAGCTGCAAACGTGGGCCTGGAGCTCAGGAGCTCTGGGTTGGGACAGAAGTTTGAAAAGAACAGCAGCAATTATCAGGCATTACACCATGAGTGCTACATCACTCCATAAGCACTGGAGCCCAGCGACATCTGCCAAGTGTCTGTGGGGTGCCAGGCATCTCACCCACGTTGTCTAATGTGGTCCCTCAGCAACTCTGTGAGAAAGGCATTGCCACCCCATTTTACAGGTGGGAAGATTGAGGATCAGAGGGGTTAAGTAACTTGCCAAGGTCTCGTGGCTGGTACATGGCCAAGCTGGGAGTCAAACCCAGGCCCCCTCAGGCAGGGTCTACTCTCTTGTACCATGCTATCTCCCAGTAGGCAGCACAAGCGATAGGATTTTATAGTCACTTCTCATACAAAGACCCAAGTTAACCAAATGGATTTAAAACAATTAAATCTCACTTTAAAACAATCATTACACTCTAAGGTACATATGTGAGGACTAGCTAGTCAACCTCTATTTTCCCTAAAATATCCTTGATTTTGGCAAAATTGTATGATAGATAACTTTTAAAGGATGGGTTGGTGTCAATAATATGGGCACCATTAGCACTTAAAATGCAACTGATTCCTTATCTGAGCACATAAAGTTTTTATGAAACATACCATTCTTAAAATCCTGTGGCTGGTCTTGGTCCCACCACTGCCACAGAATGGCACTTTCGCTATGTCTGCCCCAGCATAGCTCTTGCTTGTAACTGCTGTCAGCAATCACTGATTCACCTCTTCTCAACAAAAAATTCAAACCTGGTGATCACGTAGGAGGATACTTTCTTAGACTGACATACTTTCTTCATGAACTATGCCACAATGTGCACTATGCTCGGTAATTTTACAATAATGGTCATAAAAGGATGATGGGGATAAAGATAATTACGTCCTCCATAAATGTC
This sequence comes from Hipposideros armiger, assembly GCF_001890085.2. NCBI lineage: Eukaryota > Metazoa > Chordata > Mammalia > Chiroptera > Hipposideridae > Hipposideros > Hipposideros armiger. Next base: position 66,818 of record NW_017732521.1, on the reverse strand, counting down.
TGTTTGAGCAACAGCCTGGGCAAGTCATGCTATTCAAAGACGGGCATGCCCAGAGTTCTCCTTAGGTCAAACGGGATTGCGAGAGAACCACGCCAGCACTCATGCATGGCAGCCTTGCTAATTCATTAGAAGGTAAATTAATTTTTATAACCAAGACTAAAGCAGAATGTGAGAAATGATTTTTTCAGAGTGTGATATCACCTTAGTAGTTTCATGGCATTCAGGGATATATACTTTCCTCAAGAACCTGGTCTGTCTTCCCAAAGACATATAACGCTGAGAAAGACAGTTTCCTGTCTTTGCATGTTTGCAACATCTAATCTCAAAGCCCTTTGGTTTGTAACCTGCACTTAAACTCACTCTGCAATCTTCTGCAGTAGACAAGATTCACTTTATCTTCCTAAACCTGTTTACTTCTTTGCAGATTTAAGGTAACTCTGCTCTGCCCAGCTCACAATGGCTGCTGTGATAACTAAACAAGGTAATAGTGTATACTGGGAGCTCTACACCTGTGAACTACCATTATTCATGAGATTGATATCAACTTACTTCACAGGGCATGTGGGCCCTAAATGTAGCCTATTTCTTTTACTGAAGATTTAAACCTACATTTTAAAACACAATGGATATTCTAGAATATAGTCCAGTAGATATTTTATCTACTGGGGGAAAAACATTCTAAAATCGGAGAAGACCTGAAGGCTCCAGATATACATTTGAAGAAAAAAAATGACAACAGACCATAAAAAAAAAGAAAAATTCCTCAAAAAAGTTGCCTTTTTAGATTGGCCTTTTTAGAAGAGTCTTTTCATCACCATTCTTTAAAATCTTTCAAAATCCTCGCAGATAAGATAAAATGTTCTTGGTCCTGGACAGTATGTGTAAGTTTTCTTTTAATGTGATGCATTTCTTCTACAATAAAAATTTTCCTCAAATGAGTTTAATATAAATTAATTTAGTATCTATTTCTTGAGCGTCTTACTAAGCATTGCAAGTAATACAAAAATACGGAAAACTCCTTCCTTTTACACAGAGTACAATCTACCCAGGAGACTAAGATAAGCACACAAATCACAACAGTATGATAAGGACCATAAAAAAAGGTCACAGGAAAGAAAGAGCTGTAATTAGGGGACTGTGGAAGGCTTTACAGAGGAGAAGTGGGAGAAGGAAAGAGGGAAGACCAAACAAAACAGAGAGAAGAGCAAAAGCAGCAGCAGAGAAGCAGGACAACGCAGCGAGCATTCAAGGTCCATTTGGAGGTTCGGCTGGGCTGACGTTAGGGTGGGAGAGTTTAAAGATTTTGCTACAGCAGTCAGAGCATGCTTGTTACTAAAAAGACACAAGAATACTTTTTGTTGTTGTTCATTTATACAGTTGAAAGTGAAGATGCCAACTACTGGCAGATGAAAAAAGAAGTGAGTTTGAGGAAAGGTACAGATGAAACAAGATTGGCCCAACGTTCATTTTCCTGGTTGATGAAGCTGGAGACTTCCACTCTCCACTTTGCATGTCTGAAATTTCCCATTTATATAAAATAACTGAGAAAGAAATGAAGGCCCGTTGGTCTAGGGAGATGGTCAGCTGATGGCTTCTCTGGTGATGGTTGCTAACCTTATGAAGAACTTTCTAACCTCTGGGTCAGCTGGAGGGAGCGCGTGGGCCGAGCTTGGAGCCCACACCGGGAAGCAGCACAGGACAACGTGACTGTGGTCTGACAGCATGCCCGTTTTCGGTTCCCCATTACTCTCACGATGCACTTATTTTTCCACTTCTCACTGGGGGAAAGCAAACAGCAGGGGTCTGCACAAGGCAAGTTGACGGTAACTCCATCTAAGGAAATGAAGGCAGCTGTTTTGTTCTCAATGACCTGTGGGCACCAGTAACAGTGGGGGGTAGTTTTGGTCATGTCACATTTAATATGTGTCACATCAAATTTAATACTGGTTTAACACTTGCTAGAAAATATTGATAAGCAAACTTAAGACAATTTAAAATCCAACTGTACCCCACCACCAAGAGAAAAGCACTCAGTGTTTGGCAGATCCTTTGCCTCTGTCCATGCATGGACAGGATTTCTCTCCACATAAAAAATAGGATCACAGGGAAGCAGTCTTGGATAACAAGTTTTTCAACCTAAAAACTGTACTTCAGGATATCTCGTAAAGCAGCATTTTACAACACCAGTTTAAGGGCTGCGTGGTAACTCATTAAAGAACACTTTGATCTAACCTTGGACAGGTGCTTAAGTCAAACAGTTTAACAAAATGTTTTGATCTTAGGGGGCTCTTTCTCAACATTGTTTTGAGCTCATATACACTAGTATTGTACACACTTGTTCAGGACTGTGATGTGACAATCACGGTAATTTGTTTTATTGGGGAGAGAGGAGGTGGTAGTAACATTCTTACTAGAGAAATAACTCTTCGTTTTAAAAGTACAGGTTGTTGGGATTTTCGTTTTTTGTTTTCTTGGTTTTTAGATTGTAAGAGCAATACGTGAATGTTGCAGGTTAGGCAGACATGAGGTATTACAAAAAGTAACCAGTAAAAATTCCCTGCCTTCCTTCCATCCCGCTCCATTGCCTAGAACTGGCTACTGTTGATAGTTTGGTATGTCTGTCTTCCCACCATTTATAAGGCTATTTTAAATACATGGAATATGTAATCTCACATATACACAAAAATTAGGTACATATACAAATATACAAATGCCCATGTACACGTACAGTGTATAATATACATACATCTAATGAGGATTTTCCTTTCTTAACATTTCCTTTGTCCTTGCCCCTGGAATTAGAATAGCTATTAGAGACACTACTGATTTTTGCATAAGAACACCCAAAATTCACACACTGGGTTAGACTGCAGGTCCATCCATCCAAGCGTGTCTGACATTGCTCCAGAGAGGCAGTTGGGAATAAAAACACACCCCGTTCGCATCCATGGCCGTGTCCTTGCAACTTAAACGCACTTGGCTTTCCTTTAAACAACCTACTATGGATTCTTCTTGGGTAGATTCCAAATCCTTCACAGTTGCCACTCCAGCTTTATCTACCTTGGAGTATCAAGTCCCTGGTATTCATGAATAAAGTCCTGAAGAATTTACTTTTCCATGAAACTACCTCCTTGAAGCACGGCTCCATTTGTCTGCAAACTGAGGCCTAGCTGCTGTTTTTGTAAAAGTTTTACTGGAACCCAGCTGTACTAATTCGTTTATATATTGCCTATGGCTGCTTTCATACAACACCAGGGCTGAATAGTAGCAACAGAGACTGTATAGCCTACAAAATCTAAAATACTTCTTGCCCCTTTACAGAAAAGTTTGCTGACCCGTGTTCCAGGATATAGGGAAAACAGACTGTATTTTTCCTATCAAAAGTTTTGGAGAATTCGAAACTTGAATCACACACTCCACATTCAGTGTTTTTGTCCTGGCTAAAGAATCTGTTTTCTATTAAAATACAAAGAAAAATCACCAGGGCTCTGGCAATACCAATAATGTGCTGGTAAACCTTTAACAACTTGCTGGGGGTAGGAGGGCTAATATACCCATAATGGCTTACTTCAAATTAAAAAATGTGATGCCACTGAAACACGGAACTGGGAAGTAATGCATACAAATGCTAGTGCAAACTAGCTCCAGCAGGCTCCGTGGGACATCTGCAATGTCCCAAGCCCTCACTTTAAAGGTGAAGAGACTGGGGCCCAGAGAGAGAAAGCGTCTTGTCTAAGACTGGCCTGTTGACTGGGGCCAGCATGAAGTTCATTTCCCTGTAGAGAGTCTGGGTGCCTCACAGAGAATGACTTCCTCCATAAAAGGAGGAGTGGAAGAAGGAAGACAGAGGAAGTTCTCTGCCAAGCACATGATAATAAATGTTGGTTTTATTATTAACGCCACAGTTTGGGACTCTAGCTTCCTCAGCACATGCTCTGAAACACACGTCTGGAAGGGGTATTGCCCTCAACATAGGATTGCTTTTCATGTGAACACTGACAGTGCACTGTCTGAATTACCGTATTTCCCCATGTATAAGATGTACCCTTTTTCAAAAAATTTGGGGTCTAAAAACTGGGTGCGTCTTATACAGTGGTTGTAGATTTTTTTTACTTGCATTTCCGGCTCCCCCGGCCTCCCCCCCCCCCGCACTCATACAACCACTGTATAAGACGCACCCAATTTTTAGACCCCAAATTTTTTGAAAAAGGGTGCATCTTATACATAGGGAAACTTGGTAACCAGCAGTTAACTGAGCGACCAGACTGTAAGCACCAGAGAGACAGGGGCCACATCTGTTTGTGCTCACTGCTTTCCCCAGGGTCCAGTGCAGAACTAGGCACTTGGTAAGTAAGTGGCCAATAAATGTCTTCATACAAAGAACAGAGCAGGTGCTCAGAGGTTAGATGCCACTGCTTTCTCCCATCAGTGCACAGTGTAAGAGCAGATGCAACATGGCCACGTGCTTGCAACCTTTCAAAAGTATGGGCTGCAGTGTCCCAGCTGCTTCATCAGAACATGAGAAGCTCTGTGAATGGAGGAGTAAAAGGGTGGGCAGAGTTAGAGAATTATTTTCCTTTGATGTACATATGTTTGTAATTTCCATCTGGAACTTGTGCTGACAGAACATGAACTCAAGGAAATAATCCCATGAGGGATCCCACCTACCACATACCAGGATGCGGGACACTGCTTTCTGGCAGGGGCTGAGGAAGGGCCACTCACAGTGACACACCTCTGAAAGTGGCAAGTGCAAGAGCACCAGGACTGGGGAATCAGGTTCCAACAAACTCAAGGCCTCATAACTACAAACAGAAATGAGCGTGAAGGAAAGGAAGGCAAAAAAATCATGCATCCCTGTTCTTTTGGAAGTAACCTGACCACTGGGTAACTCTCACACGAACCGCTACACACATGGCACGGACTCGCCGTGGGCTCTTCTCTGATCCCCCAGGTCCTGTCTGCCCCATCACTGCTGCAATCTGAATGCACAGACGGGTCCAGCTCTGCAGGCACAGAAACAACCAAAGCCACCTGTGAGCCTTGGTGAGTTTTCAGGAGGCCAGCAGGGCTCATCATCGCTTATGTGGGGACCTAGCACTTGGTTTCCAAAGCGAGGTCAAGGTTGGTAGCAGAGGTTAACACTGTCCATGGCATGGGACGGTGTGTGTCCCCCTTCAGAGGAAGGATCACAAACAAGAAGCAGGACTAATGATTTAAGCCTCGGAATCATTTCCTATACCAGTGGTTCTCACAGTGTGGTGGCGGTGCAGAGGCCTCTCTGGATCCACAAGGTCAAAACCACTTCCATAGTAATACCAAGATGCTACTTGCTTTTTTCACTCTTACATTTTCAGGAATATACAGTGGACTTTTCTGAGGCTACATGACATGTGATAAATTGCAACAGACTGGCTGCAGAAGCAGATCTAAGAATCCAGCTGCCTACTATGAAAACTAAAATTAGAAATTTGCAAAAATATAAAACAATGCTACTCTTCTCAGTAACATTCTGGTTTGGAAAATATGATTATTTTCATAAAAATATGTTATGTTAACATTTAATAGGTCCACAATTATTTCTAAATGAATTAAATGTAGTAAAAATTTCTTAGTTATATATGGTAAATACCGAAAGATATAACCCACATTAACAAAAGCTCCTTAGTATACTAGTTTTTAAGAGTGTAAAGGGGTTTCTGGGCTCCCCTCTCCCCAAAGTTTGAGGACTCCTGTCCTAGAGGCTGTGCCCCCAACCCCCTTACCCACAGGAGGGTCGTGTATGTGGCAGGAAGGATGTGCTATTCTGATGTTCTGGCTGAGTTAGAAAAGGCAGCCTAAGCTCCTTCCTGTGTTTCTGAATCTATTAGGTGGGCTCTGTGCCCAACCCTTCCACCTTCCACCAAGGGGGTCTTTCTCCCCTCGCCCCATTTCCCCCTTACCACTTGGTGTGGACTCCCCGATCTGCCAGCTCCTCAGTGAGGCTTTCCCTATCCAGCCAGCCCGGGCTCGGCGAGGCCTACCCGCTGAGGCCCGCACACCCTTCTGAAGTTAGGACTCCCCAGCTCGGCCAGCCTGCACAGCCACGGCGAGGACTGCCCGGTGAGTCCCGCACAACATCGGCGAGGGCTCTCGGGGCGGCACGCGCAGCCAAAGCAAACAGGGACGAGAGCCACTCCACGTCCCCGACCCGTTCCCCGCTGCACGGGCTGGGGACTAGATGGAAAGGTCAGTCCCCGCGAACTAGTCCCTGATTCTCCCCTCGGCCTTCCCCGGACTCGGCCCCGCCCCGGGCCGCTCTGCACGCACCAGTCCCGCTAGGGGAACATGCCCCGGGCGCCGCGGAAGAGGCTCGCACCGACTCTCCCGGGACACGGTGGCCGGCGCTGCTGCCCGGGGACGCCAGGCAGGCCTAGTGAGTACTCACCGCGGACTGCACGGCGGGGCTCCGGTGAGCAAGCGGACACGAAGCTGCGGTGCGCGCTCCCGTGCGCTGCGGTGCGCGCTCCCGTGAGCCGCGAGGTTTCCAGCCGCCGCCACCTCCGCCGCGCTCCACCCCCTTCAACCCCGGGCCACCGGCCGATGGGCGGAGCAGGGGCGGGGCTGGGGCGCCGGAGCTGTGGTCCGAGCGGCGGGGCGGAGTCGGTCCCGGCTCCCCCGCCCCCTCGCCCCGGCTGCAGGGACCTTGCCTTCGGTGGGAGGGAAGGTTGCTAACAGGGCAGCTGCAGCAAGACCGACACCCTCATGGGCCCACTCTTGCGTGCCCAGGGCCTGGGACCAGGGTGACTTTCGCTCACTTTGGCACATGGAGAGTAACTGCGCAGCTCGCGCTAGAAAGTGAGCCGAAAGGGAGGGGAAGAAAGGCAGTTTTAAAAACTGATTTGTCCATAACGTTACCCTAAGGCTTCATTATTTGGCCGCTCGGGATACGAGTGACAGCTTCGCTCCTTCCCACCGCCTCGCCTCGCCTCGCTCTCCCCCCCTCCCCCACTTTAATTCCTTGCAAAGCGTGCCATGTAGGCATCAGGGTTACTGCTGACATGACAGGACTTCACAGGTTCCATGGTTACAAATGCAAAGTTTCCATGTGTAATTTTTTTTTAAACGTGTAAAACACTTTAGAATGCAGGCTGTTCACCAGTCGGAAGTCAGAGAAGTGGCTGAGAGTTGACACTGAGTGAACCTTCATGGGACCTGCTTTTGGTAGGTTGGTTGGAGTTGCGCACACTCAGGCAAAAGTGAGACCAAAGAAGTGATTAGATCTTTCTAGATGAAAGGTGGTGAGGTTTTCCTGCCCAACTTATTTGTAAAGTTATTGTAGTTTTCTATGTTGAGTATTTGAATAAACATGCTGAGATGAATAACTAATAGCTAATACTATTAGTACAGACTGCTACCACTTACCATGCTCCTTTTCTGTGTAGGGCCCTATAATTGAATCTTTACATTAATTCAATTCTCCCAACTGCCCTATGAAATGAGGAATATTACCCCATTTTGCCAATATGAAATGTCCCATAGCTGGGACTCAGTCCTCAGGTTTGTCTGACTCTGAAGCCCACACCTTTTTTTCATCATGTTACATTATAGACTATAGCTATCCCCTAATTATATTTAATTTTTAAATATAAAAATATAAAGGCTTATATTTAATTTTGAAAGAGGGGATATTTACTATATTTCCAGCATGGAGGAGACTTTCTTCCCACCCACTCCCTAAATTCCTTCTGTTCACATTCATTGAACAAATTTTCCTTGAGTGTCCATTATATGCCAGAGATTCACTACAAACCCTGAAAAATAATACTAGAATCCTCTTAGAAATTAGGGACAGTATGGAGACAGCAGGATTGGGAGGTACGGAGAGAACATATTCAGCTAAATTTTGATTCTTACTAAGGCAGCCCTTCAGAAAGCAAAATTTCCTTATGTTCAATGGTAACAGGCATATAACATAACTGGTAATCCATGACAGAAAATAGTTAAATCAGAACTATAAAGGGAATTGAAATTTATTAGTAAACACTCTGGCCCAAACCGTGAAGTAGTTCCCACATCACTCTGCTCTGTTGCTCTTGGGAATGTCACCAGTGACATGCTGACTGCAAATCCAGTGACCTCCCTTCTGTGCTTGTCCTTACTGACTGCTCTGTAGTATTTGACACTGGTGACTAGTCTTTCTTTGAAATTTTAACCCCCTTCTGGCTTTAGAGCCCTCTGCTCTCAGGACTCACCTCTTCTCTTTTTGGTCCCTCTTTTCAGGCCTTTTCACTGCACTTTCTACTCTCACTAAGTTTTCTTTATTTTCTCTCTATGCAAACTCCCTGCCACCTCTAGCTGAAGCCTGCATCTTTTTCATTGATCTTAACCCTCTTTGGATCTCTACACTCTTTATTTCCAGCCATTGGTGGGGGCATCGCCACCCAGATAGTCCAAATGGCAATTCAGTCTTTTCTCTAACCATCTGTTCCCTCCTACATGCAGTTTCTTCCTCATCCTGAATACCACATTTTAAATTTGGATCTCGTGATGTGTTGAGAAAGCTAAACATCTAAGGGGTTGAGTCATATTAAAATACTATGCTCATACAGGGTTTGCCTGGTAAATACTTCTGTGTTGTAACACAAAAGATTCTGCAAGTGGCCCAGAGGAGTGTGAGATTTATGAATCTTCTGGGAGGAAGCCATCCAGGTGAGGTAACTGTTCATGCATGTGGCACGCAGATCTGCTCCCAGTGGCAGAAGGGTCTTCAGTTGAGGTGACAACACTGTTCTAGCAGCCTGACCGCCAGAAGCTTCTGCCACTTTAAGAAGAACCATGAAGGGGGCCGGCCGAGTGGCGCGATGGTTAAGAACTCGCTTGGGATGCCAGAGGGCCCCGGTTCGGATCCCACATATGAGGGCCAGTGACACT
>NW_017732521.1:48832-50235 GCF_001890085.2 Hipposideros armiger | reverse complement strand
AGGGCTGGAATTATATAAAGTCAGGCATTTGCTTTAAAATTATTGGACAGGGAGAACTGAGTGAGGGTACAGATGAAACAATATTATCCAAGAATTTGTAATTGTTGAGTCAGGGCCATGGGTACATGAGGGTTCAAAGTGCAGACTTTCATACCGTTCAGTATAAAAGTGTTGAATTCCCAAATTCAGTGTTCCTCGCCTGCAGCACAATCCCACTGAATATATTACATCCTCTAGGCCACTGCATGTCACCCCCATGGGACCTGCAACAAGGAATTGATGCTCATGCTGCTTGCTGTGCCATGAGTAATAAAGCCTTTTTCTATGACCTAGGAGCCGCGTGCCTTCTGCCAATATTAATAAAATAGTAACATTATGGTTAGCTTGTAAGTAGGGTAAAACCCCAAACCCTGATGGGTATCTGGTTGTTTTTTAGAGGCTGGGGCCTGGTGGATACTATGGTGTTTGGTTGAAATCACCAGGCACAAATTTTATTATTTATTTATTTATTTATTCATTTTTTAAGCTGAGCCATCCTGCCACCTGTTGGCAGCTCAGCGGCTGCTCAACTCGGGCCAGGAATTGAACTGCTGTTACTCAGAGCTCAAACTCTTGAGTGAGCTCTTAACCAACTGAGCAACTCGGCCGGCCCTCGCCAGGCACAAATTTAGCTGTGCAATTTTGTTTTTACACTGAGAAAAAAAAATCAATTTATTAAACTTGTCTTGCAATTGAAACCAAACTTTGCTAAACTGGAAAATTAGACTTTTCTATTTAGTCACTTTTTAAACTTTCTTAAATTTTTTTGTGTTAAATTATGAATAATCTCAGCCATTTACAAAAGTAAAGAGATTAGTATAATGAGCTCCCACATAGACATCACTCAGCTTCAGTAATGATCAACTCATGGCTAATCTCGTTACTTCTCTATCTGCCTTCCATTCTCCCTTACTGAAGCACATTCATAAAATCATACAATTCCATTTATAACATATCCTGTTTTAAAATCATTGACTGGAATTTGCTTTGTCTTATAGCATCTGTATTCTTTGTATTCCTCAAGAGCTATTTTGTGAACATAGGCTATACTGGTGCATTAATGATAATTTTTTAAAAACCATCACAATTCTCCCTCTTCCCCCACCCCTTAAATATTTTGGAAGTAACCAAAGCTGTACATAGTAAATGTATAGACTTCAATTCTGTAGTTATTTTTAAAAAAGAAATTCATGAAGTTAGAAAAAAAACTAAAGAAAATATAAATTAGTAACAACATAGTAATAAATTATAAAATACATAGACGACCAATTGAGAATTGTATCTTTGAAAAAATAAAATATACACATCTCTGACAAATAAAAAATGAGGTAAAATATGCAAACATTGAGATATGTAACTAAAAT
>NW_017732521.1:46199-47916 GCF_001890085.2 Hipposideros armiger | reverse complement strand
GTCCCTGTGGCAGTGGATTGCCATGGGCTGCCGTGTGTGGCCAGCAGCCAGCGTGAGCGGCCAGCAGCCGCAGTGAGCGGCCGTCCAGAAGCCAGGCGACTGATCTGCCTCACCAGGGAAGAGCGCAATGATGGTGCCAACTTGGGCCAGTGAAGCAACATTCTCCACAACTAGATTGAAGAGCAAAACGACAGCAACTTGTCTGTTCCCCTTTCCCCAATTCCCCAGCGCTGTTCCCATCCCAATTCCCCAATAAAAAAATCTTAAAAAAAAAAGAAGAACCATGAAGGGCTGGCCAAGTGGCGCGTTGGTTAAGAGCTGGCTTGGGACGCCAGCTCTGAGCAGCAGGGCCCCAGTTCAGATCCCACATTAGGGCCAGTGACACTGCCCTCTACAGTTAAGATGGTGAACAACAGTTCGACCTGGAGCTGGGCTGCCATGAGTTGCCGGCGACGGTATAGGCTGTAGCCCTTGCTTCAGTGGGCTGCCATAGCTACTGTGAGTGGCCGGCAGCCAGCGTGAGCGGCTGGCAGCAGGTGTGAGCTGCCAAGAGCCACCGTGAGTGGCCATTCAGAGACTGGTGACCGATCTGCCTCACTCGGGAAGAGCGCAATGATCACAATACCAACATGGGCCAGTGAAGTGATGGCCTCCACAACTAGACTGAGGAACAAAATGACAGCAACTTGTCTGTTCCCCAATAAAAAAAAAAATCTTAAAAAAAAAAGAAGAACCATGAAGATTTGCTTGGAGGCCTGTTAAGCTCTTAGGAAAGCCTCATTAGATTCCAACTGACTTTAGTTACTTGTATAAACTGGACTTTCTCAGTTTATAGAAAGGTCCAAAAAACTAGACTCAACTTTGTTCATATTTTCGTTAGTACACGCTGACCCAGGGAAACCTACCTCTGTAAGCGGAGGGCAGGAAAAGACTAAAGAAAGACAGGCCACTCTAGTCTGGCAACTGAGAGTTTATTAAGGGCAACTTCCATAGGAGGTGCATCTTGGGTGGCTATAAGTCAAAGTGGATCTTCTCCGCGCTGCTTGACGGGTGCCAGAGAATTACACAGGGTAAAAGGGGTGGCAGGGATAGCCACAGATACTAGTACATGAATGCTACCAGGTACGGGAAATTACATGCTTGACCAGGTCAGGATAACGACCTGTTTCAGGATCCAGCACATAGCAGGAGGGGTGCTGGTTTATGTCAGAATTAACATCACTTATAATCACTCAGTCTCTAAGGAGGTTTTTGGTAAGCAATCTCTGTTGTGGCCCGGGCCCAGTCCAAAGGTCCCAGCAGCAGTCAGGCATGTCATGGAACAGTCTCTCCCCCACAGCTTTACAATTCATAATGCACTTTCACACATATTATTTATAGAAAGGAAGTATAAGAGAAAGGCAGTTTAGCATAATGGCTCTCAAATCTCTTGCATTAAAAACACACATTTCCATGCTGCACTCTAGAGAGACCGAGTTTGAAGGTCCGACCATCCTTTGAGAAAAAGCAGTGGTGGGTCCCAAACTGGGTGTTTCTTAGAATCCCCAGAGGGCACTTATTAAAAATACAGCCTCCTGGATGTTGTATAATATTATGTCAACTATAATTGAATATATATATATATATATATATATATAGTCATGGGACGTGGAGTATAGTGTGGGAGTGGAGTCAAGGGATTTGTAATAGATATGTATGATATTGGGGGGAAATGGGG
>NW_017732521.1:32237-37234 GCF_001890085.2 Hipposideros armiger | reverse complement strand
CGCCCTGGGTTACTCCTACCTGTCTGTCCCCCTACCGGCTTGGGGAAGCGGCGGGGTCTACCTCTCCGCTTCCTCGTCCTCCTCATGTTCCTGCTCAGCGCGGGCGGCTTCGACGTTCTTCCCTGGCTGAGGGCAGCTGACGGACACTGAGGACTTCAACAGCTACCAGGGCACAGCTCATGGCCCTCCGGTCGCAGGTGAGTCCGGCCTTGCACCGAGGCCCCACGGCGCCAGCGACGTGCAGGTGAACCCGCCACGGCACGTCTGGGGCGGCGCGCGCTGCAGAGCAGGCCGGGCCCTGGCCCCCAGCCCAGCTGGTCCACCAGCCCCACGCAGGGCAGCGCTCCCATCCTCCACCGGGAACAAACGCACAAACAAACAAACACAAAACCTATATAAAAACAGGCGACTGGCTGTGTTTGGCCTGTGGGCAGTAGTTTTCTGAACCCGGCCTTACGTTATCATGGCTAAAGAGTGCAGTCCCTGGAGCATATTGTCTTTGAGCCTGGGTTTTAATTCTGACTCCAATGTTTACTACTGTGGTTGTGTCACATGGGGAAAAGATTTAACTTCTCTGTGCCTCAGTTTCCTCATTTTTGAAAACAGTGGTAATAGCAATTCTTACCTCACTGAGTTGTAATGAAGATTGAATGAGCTAATATGTATCACTAGATATATCACTAGATGTTAGATATTATTATGAAGGCTTTTATTTCATATGGACTATTTCTGTTCATTTCAAGAGTAATGGGGAACAATTTAATCATATACTGTATAGCCATCTTTCTATTTCTCACCTCTACTTTCTATCTGACCTCATTTTCTTTCAGATATAACCAAGAAATTCCTCACTTTTTAAAAAAATCAGGGATGATTATTATTCTCACAGTCAGGTTTGCTTGCAGTCTTACATTCTATACAAAGCGGACTTATTTATTTTATTCTTTAAGAAAAATTCTAAATTAGTACATTTTCCCCTTCTTCACAGCATTACATATAAATTACCAAAAGTTGACTAGAAAAAAGGGAAAACTTGGCTAGTGCAATAATGATGTAAGCAATAACAAAAGTTATCAAAGAATTACAGCCACAAATACTAACTCAGATGATTTTGCCTATTAAATGGACTTTCTATTATAGAAAATATAAACATATAAAAAAATAACAGAATTATATAATGAACCCCCATGTACTTATGATCTAGACTCCAGAATGATAAAGTCTTAGACAATATTGTTTCTCCTATGTCCTCACTCAGTTCTTTCCCACACCTGGTAATTTTGAAGAAAATACCTGACTTTACATAATTTCATGTATCATATATTTTGTTTTAAAAATGTAACCACAATATCATCACATTAAAAAAGTTAAAAATAATTTCAAAATATCATAAAATATCCTACCTGTGTTCAAATTTCCCCAATTGTCTTACAATTTTTTTTTTAAGTTAGGCCTATAACCTTTTCTCTGTTATTTTATAGGTTTATACACTTGGTTTTTTTCTTGAATTTTATTTGTTGAAGAAATAATTGCTTGTTCTGTAATGTTCTATCACCTGTATTTTGCTAATTGCATTTCCATAATGTCATTTAATATGTTCTTCTGTCCCTTGCAAATAGGTATAGTACATGTATTTTGAAGCTTGATCATGGTTCCATATTTTGTACAAGAATACTTTATAGATGATGTTGTATACTTTTTTCAGGCGGTACCTAATATCTGGTGTGTGTGTGTGTGTGTGTGTGTGTGTGNATTATTATCTTGTGAAGGGTAAAATCTCAGAGCCTGAGAGTTTTGGTGACAAGAGGGGTGCTGGAAGACACCCCTTTTTGGAAGACCCCAGGGCTGTTAGTGAAAATGAGACTATTCTGAGTATCCAGTAGCAGATGCTCTCACCTAAGTGGTGAAGCAAGGTGAGTAAGGGTCCCCACTGTCCTACCTGTTGCTGAATATTTAGAGGCTAAGTGGCAAGAGACAGGACTGAAACAATCTACCTGAATGATGTTTGGTTGTGCTGCTCACTGTCTTCAAGAGCTGGAGGAAAAAGAGGATGTTATATGACAATGAGGTGATAAAAGGGGGACAACCAAAAGTGACTGCAGCTGCTGAGTCAAGGGATTTCCAAGGTTTAAATAAATGACATCATCAATAAGGAGACAGACCTTTAGGTGGGCCAAACCAGATGTTTGTTTGGATGAGCCCAAGTTGCTGGCAGCTGTGTGAAACTGGAAGTTGATGTAGAGTCTTGCTTACTGGCATGGGACTGCTGTGTCCCTCTGTACTTCCCGACTCCTCCCTTCAGCTGTTTTCAGCTGTTTTCAGGAATAAGCTGAGTATGCTTGGGGAACTTCAAGGAGGGGAGAAACGCAAATATTTTTTAGTGCTGTTATATACTAGTGTCCAGGTCACAATCCTACACAGCTAGTTGGGTCTGGATGCTGGAGGACTAGATGCAAGTGTATCTAAAGGCACTGAGGACGGTGGAGGGAGCTGCAATCATGGGGGCAAGGGAATTGGTGTTGAGCCTTGCTTGAAGAGACAAAGGATAAAAAAAGCCACCTCCGCAGCCTATCTTCAACCTATCTACCATTGCGTCCCTTCGACTTTCTTGACTTCCAACAGCTATAGCCGCTGATACACCTGTTAGGCTTCTTGTCTATTGGTTCATTGGAACATGGTCCATTGGTTCATGTTCCCACAGGGCAGTGGTTTTCAGCCAGGGCAATTTAGTCCCTCCCTTCCCCTACCGCTCACCCCAGGGACATTTGACAGTGTCTGGAGACATCTTTGATTGTCACAACCAGAGGCTGCGTATGTTCTACTGACAGTGGGTAGAAGTAGGGACGCTGCTAAGCATCTTACAGTGGACAGAATGTTTCCCCAAACAAACAATTATCCAGCCCAAAACATCAATAATGCCACAGTTCTGAAACGCTGCTTTAGAGGAGGAGGAACATATCAAATTCAATTGATAGGGTTTAGGCAACATTTTCTGAATGCAGTGAAGAAGGAAAGTTAAAATGACCTTGCAAGAAGGATGTTTTGGTAGATTCAATGTCTTTCAGTGCTGAATGTATAATTGATACATATGTCGTACATGCTTGTATTGTGAATGCTCATGGAGTCCAGAAGGTGTTCTTCCATTCAGGAACTGTGGCATGTAGAGAGATAATCTTGGTCTTTTCCCCAGTGGTCTAGCAAAAAGAATATAAAATCTAAGAAGAAATGGAAATCACAGCTTTAGTTCAAGACTTAATGGTTGCAGAATGCAGAGGCAATTTCCTAGTACAACAGCGCCACCTGCTGGAAGCAGGCCCCAATTACACCTCTTTTAAAAAAAGGTGGAGAGGCTATTGACTTGTTGCCCAGTCCTACTTGAAGTGGACTGTGACTCCACAGTTTGATGTCACCATTTTGGGGTGCGTCAACTCAGACTTGACAACTAATAAGGAAAATGCCTAATATACCTCACTTGTCAAATTGGATATTCAAGGACACAGTGGCCTGGTCTCAGTAGCATCTCAGTTTATATGAAAAAGTGGCAGCTACTGATTTGGGGAAACTTTATTGGCATTATGTCGGCTCAAGTAAAGCCACTCGCTGCATGGGGCCCTCAACTCACAGAGGTCCACCTTAATGCCTGGGCCTGGCTCACTGAGGGTTTGTCTGAGTTGAAACCTACTGGTGTCCACTGGGCAGATGCAGCCGTTCAACCGCTGCACCATATATGCCATCCTGAAAACTGGTATGGCTGTCCACTCAGTGGACAGAGCTGACGGCCATTCTTATAACTCTGGCTAATACTCCCTATGATGAAAATTATATATGTTTTACAGACTCTTGGAATATTGCCAATGATTTAGCTGTCTGGTCTGTTTTCATTCTGACACTTGGAAGACTACAGGCTGATAGATTAAAACAACCCTGGCACCTGTGGTGGTAACACCTTAGACCCCAGATGTACAAAGGTGGGTGCAATTAATAATCTCGTTGTTGCCTAGACCCAACACTGCCACTTGAGACAAACAGTCACTGCAGCTGACAATCTGCGGGCATGGCTGGTGCTGGATTATTCTGCTGTGCCTGGTGCCATCGATAGCAGTTGCCAAATTTGACCCCCTTTAAACAGGTACAAACACATGCATTGGCACAACTTTGTTTTATTCTGACTGTTATAAATTCACACGCTGCCCTGATGCTTGAGAGGTCTTGGGTTATATGCCAAGTATGGGAAAGGAGGCTAAAATCATTCAGTGATGCTGCCCGTGTAACTTAACCAAGCCAATGTAATACTGATCCAAATCAAGTTTAATGACAAATCCTGATAGGAGTTACCTGTGCCTGTTGGGGTTACATGTTTGCATGTGGCTGGAAATAGGCCACAGAATGTTTCTCCATTGGGGATGGAGGTTGTTTCTGGCCCATCTATCGCCTCCTGTAACTATCAACAATGACATCAAAGATCAGCAGGTCAATGTAAACTCCCTTGCATGGGTTGTAATGGATAATGGACTGGCCTTAGACTAGACTACATCCTGACTGGCTGAAATGAACTCCCCTGGTCTCCCCTAGGACAGTTAGGTGAGTCCAGGCCCCTGGAAGGCATATTCAAGGTTAATACTGCAAGTTAAGTTCGTTCTATTGTTTGGAGTCCTGCTGATAATAGCTTTAATTAAATGCTGTATAAGACAAGTTGAATAGATTGAACAGGACAACTCTGTTGGTTAAATTGATCAGAGTGGCCAATAGACTGATGTGCCTTTGTGAGTTTGCCAGAAGCCCAGACATGTCAGAATAATGGGTGAGTTGATGGGGAAAACAACCTTCCACAGGCCCTGAGCACCCCTGCACATTTTTGCTGGGGATACCAAGTATCTGATTGCAAGGTTCTGACTGCTCTTTACCCATGCCATTCCTCAGGGTTGTGTTTACAGTGAGCAACCTTGAGGGCTGGAATTATATAAAGTCAGGCATTTGCTTTAAAATTATTGGACAGG
>NW_017732521.1:30390-32184 GCF_001890085.2 Hipposideros armiger | reverse complement strand
ACTTCGAGGGGTAAAAAGTATAACTATTGCACTGTGTTGTACAGCTGAAACTAATTCTAAAAAATGTGTATTTCATAATAAAAAACAATTTAATAAACAAACAAACAAACAAAAATACAGCCTCCTGTGTCCCTCATCTCCTAGAATGTCTGATTCATTATGTCAGGGTGCGATTGTACTCAGTGCCTGAGGAATCTAAATACGACAGGTGATTCTGCTCTAGCATGTCCTCATTTTGGCACCTGGGAGCTGCTACCTGGAAATACACACTCCACGAGGGTGCCACCATGTCAGTTTATCACCCCTAACATGGAGCCTGGCGCATAGTGGGTGCTCAATACAAGTTTGTTGACTGAATTACTGTCATTTCTTCCTGCCCTCTACTCTATTACTTCCTGCTGGCCTGTGTGCTGTTCAGTGTTCTCCTACCACAGAGGGGAGACATCTGTTTGACAATAAATAAAGTATAAGGTAGTCCTTCTTGACATTCTTGTTTGAAGGGACTCCAGAATACATACGTTTATCACTGAATTTATGTCTTCCTCATACCAGAGGAACAGTGCTTCTTCTAAAACAATGCTTTATTCATAATAAGGCAGTTCTTAGCCTTATCTTGGCCCCTCACGAATATCAAAGTGCCACCCCCCTGCCACACCTGTCTTATTAATTTTTGTGTTCTCTTTCTTACTGCCTAAGTGCCTGAATCCCTGAGATGCCTTCCCCGGGAACCAGGATCCTTTGCCCATCTGCTTTACAATCAATCACCACTCCTCTCAACATAGCTAATAATAAAAGCCAAATGTGATTAAGGGTCCCATTGAATCTTCGCAACAACCCTTTGAGGCTGGTGACATTGTTGCCATTTTGCAGATAAGGGAATATATGCTCAGAGTGATCATATAATTTGCTTCAGGTCAGATAACTTGTAAATGGTGATGCTGGGGTGTGAACAAAGGCTGTTCAGAGTCATATTACTGTGTTCATAGAAGGCTTGTGCCTTTAACGTCTATGCAACCAAATATAATTTTACTTAAGTGAAATCATTGGATACCCTGAGGTTATAAATTATTCTTTGCAGAAAAGAAGAGGAACTCAAATGTTCCGGGAGGGAGTGTTGGTCTATCACCGTATAGTCTAGAATCCCTTATTCCTTTATGTTTAGGGCTGCTTCTCCCTGATGATAGTAGAGATCCCTTCCACAGCCTGGTACTTTAGGTGCACACAGGTACAGATGCTCCTCATGCTGGGGGATGGACGTGTTGGGAGTCGGGAGCAGTTATATCATTGTTCTGAGGCTGCTGCTACTGATTTAATTTTTTTTCCAGGAAATGATTTGGTAACATTGACAAATGAGGGTTAAAAAAACATTTGCACGTTTGTCACTAATTGAACTCATTTCTATTACCAGTTTATGAAGAGACTGCTTTCACATATCAATTTAACTTTAAAAAATATATTTTTTTAATTGAAGAACAGCCATGGTCATTGGTTACGCATTGCTTTCATGCTACAATGGCATAGTTGACTCTTTTTGGGAGGGCCAAGTGGGGATTGAACCCACAACCTTGGTGTTATCAGCACCTCGCTCTAACCAACTGAGCTAACTGGTCACCCCAGTTTAACTATTTTTTAAAGTCTTACTATAGTCTCCATGTCTCTTACGCTCTCTTCATTCTTTCCCATGTTTTAGTCTCTTGGTCCTTCATTCTGGGTATTCCTTTCTGACCTTTCAGTTACTATAAAAGCAGTGGATTCCCCGAGCTCATTTCACCTCAGCTACAAAGCAAACTCACT
>NW_017732521.1:16144-22130 GCF_001890085.2 Hipposideros armiger | reverse complement strand
TGATGTGAGCAGACATTTGTGATCATTGCATAGACTAATTAATCATTAAGGGTTGGAAATGAAGGAATCTTTTTAGGTTGACTCCTGAGTCCTTTTGACATAACACAGCTGTCCTAATAGCTTCCTTGCTTTCTGGTGTATCAGGAAGTTCCACACTCTGTACATTTTCTGCTGCAGACCCAGACTTGCCATTTTTCAAAGGAGCCCTGGTTCCTCTTAGTGGGAAATGGTAGTTAGAGACATAACCTGGGCACTAGGGGTATTGGGTTGGTATTTGTAGAAATGTGGCGGAGGGCCCTAGACCAAGGCTTTCCTGGACCATGTGGTCACTAAGTATTCCGGGCTGTAGCAGGGAGCTTCAGACAAAGACATTCCTAGACTGCATGGCCATTAAGACTTCCGCGTTTAACATTTCCGAATTCCTACCTCACCTGGGAGCCAGGCAGGAACTGGCACAGGCCACATGTCCTAATAATAAATCTTAGCTGCCAACCTCGAAACCTCAGGGTATATAGCCCTGAATCCCGCCCAGGTTGGGGCTCAGCCTCTGGATGTAAATCTGCTGAGCTGGTGCCGGCATCAATAAACATTGCTTCCCGAGCCTTGGTGTCTCGTCTCTCTGTCCGAGTATCCTGCAACATAATTGGGGGCTTGTCCGGGATGCGGAGATGGCGATATTTTCTGCCTCCCTTGTCCCTGAGGCCTGGCTCCCCAGGATGAAAGGGGATGTGAACTGTACTTGGCACCAATGGACCCTTGTTCGTCTGTGGGGACGTCTCCCCTACCAGCCATGGGGGAACTGACCCGGGAGCACAGTGGAACCCGGAGGGCTATGGGAACCAGCTTGGGAGCGCTGCCTGACCAGACAGGTAAGGACCCGGGTCCCTTAAGGCAGCCTGTCCATCAGCAGACATAAGGGGAGACTGATCACCTCCCAGAGTTACCTGATTATCTCAATTTCTGAGAGAAACCATGACTCCCTGGAACAGGGCGATGGGTGGAGAATGAATCTGTTTGAGTCCATGTGAATGAGACGCAGTCTGTCTGTGAAGCTAGTGTTGAGTCCTGATCTGAGGGTCCGTGGCGAGCCTCATATGGCTTAGGGTGGTATTGCAAAATTGTCTTCTACGGTTTAGTGATTTGAGTCGGGGGTTTATACCGACCCACCAATTGCTAAGAGGCACCTGAAATATCCCCGCGAGGGGAGTGGCTGGAGACGGACGAAGCGAATCTCTGAGTGATTGTGTGTCACGCCGATTTCGGGTGGTTGCCATGGGTGGGTGACAGAGTACTCAGACTCCGTTAGGATGTATATTAAAACATTTTAAGAAGGGGTTCTTGGGGGATTGTGGCACTGAGATGACCCCCTAAAAGCTCCATGCCTTCTGTGAGATTGATTGGCCGTCATTTGGTGTTGAAAATGGCCAGCAGAGGGAAGCTTAGACAGAGACCTCATTAGGAAAGCCTATCTCGTTGTTACTGGCAGCCCCGGTCACCCCAACCAGTTCCCCTATATCAACTCGTGGGAGGCTATTGTACGTACCCGACCCCCTTGGTTGAGGTCCCATTTGGAAACCCAGAGTAGAGTTCTTTTAGCCCGAGCTATGGTCCTCTCCCGGAAGACTCCTAAGGACAAAACAGAAGGGCAAAAGTCGGTCTTGTCTTCAGAACTGGAGGAGATTCCGCCACCCTATTCGCCTATCTACCCGCCCCTTCCGCGGGCCTCTGAGATGCTAGCCCAGCCTTCAGTACTGCCCTTAGCAGCCCCACCATCTCCGCCCACCACCCCCTTCCGAAACTTCCTGCTACACTGCCGCCTCCAGTCCTGAACCCCTACGGGCCCACAGATAAGCGGCTGCAGACAAAGGGCCCGGAGACTGGCACTGTCCAGCTCCCCCTATGGGAAACCAGAGGCCCGTCTACTCTAATCAAGAAGGCCAGATTCAGGGAGGCTGATGCATGTTTGTGTACCAGCCCTTCTCAACCACTGATCTCTTAAACTGGAAAAATCATACCCCATCATATACTGAAAAGCCACAGGCTTTGACTGACCTCCTTCAGTCAATCATTCAAACGCATCAGCCCACCTGGGCTGATTGTCCCCAGCTCCTCCTAACTCTCTTCAACACTGAGGAGTGCTGGCAAGTCACCCAGGGAGCTATAAAATGGCTGACGGAACATGCCCCACCCAGGACCTTAAACATTCAAATGTATGCCCAATACCATTTCCCTGAGGCGGACCCCCAGTGGAACTCCAATAATGACTGGGACTTCCAGATGCTGGAACAGTATCAAGAAGCCCTTATAGGAGGCCTAAAGGATGGTAGCAAAAAAGCCATCAATATGAACAAGATCTCTGAAGTCCTCCAGGGACGTGAGAGCCCAAGCCAATTTTATGAAAGACTGTGAAACGTTCTGTCTTTACACTCCCTTTGACACTGAGGCTGTCGAGAATCAGCGGGTGGTCAATGCTGCTTTTGTCAGGCAGTCCCAGGGCGACACCTGGTGGAAAGTTCAGAAACTGGACGGATTTGCTGGCATGAATATCAGCCAGCTCCTTAAAGTGGCGACCAAAGTCTATGTCAACCATGACCAAGAGGCTCGTTGAGAGGCGGATCAGACGATGAAAAAATAGGTGGACTTGCTTGCTGCTGTGCTTGTCGAATGGGCTGGGACCCCGGGACAAAATGCCATCCCAAATCTGGGACTACCCCAGCGAGGGTGATGTCAAGGGGGGCCACATGCCAGGAGACCAAGGCTGGGACACGACCAATGTACTTACTGCCACCAACATGGCCACTGGAAAAATGAATGTCCTCAGCAGTTGGGGAGGATGCCAACAGGTCCGAATCCCTGGAGGCCGGGTCAAGTCACTCACGGCCATTACCAGCTGCCCCAACAGATGCCAGGCCCTTCTGGAGATGACTTCATCAGACTCGCTGGCATGGAAGAATACAGGGAAGAGCAGGCCAGACCGGGCTCCATCCAGCTAGGCCCCCAGAAGCCTATGGTACGAATGTTAATTGGGGGCCCACCCATTAACTTTATAGTTGACACAGGCGCTGAACGTTCTGTTGTGATACAGCCCATAGGCCTCCTTTCCCCAAAACAGGTCACCATTACAGGTGCCACGGGAGGACGAGTCCATCGGCCCTGTTTACAGCCTCAACAATGCACCCTGGGAGGCTGAGAAATTACTCATCAGTTCCTCTACCTGCCAGACTGCCCTGTAGCATTATTGGGAAGAGACCTACTAGGAAAACTCCAGACTGAAGTCACCTTTGACCACAGGGGCAATGCTGAGCTAACATTGGGCAAATCAGGGGCTAAGATTATGTCCCTCACCATACCTCGGGAGGAAGAATGGTGACTCTTTGGTCTAGTAGAAGAGTTCTGAGAAGGACCAGAACTCCCTTTCTCAATACTGGGAGTTTAGGCAGAAGGCAACCCACCAAGCCTGGCATGACATGCGGCCCCAATAATTGTAGAGCTAAAATCTGGGGCAGAACTGGTGCATCACAAGCAATACTACATCCCCCACAATGCACAAGTTGGCATCCAAAAACATTTAGACAGATTCCTAAAATATGGGATTCTTCATCCCTGCCAGTCACCTTGGAACACACCTTTGCTTCCAGCCCTAAAGCCAGGAACAGAAGATTACCGCCCGGTGCAGGACCTGGGAGCAGTAAACCAAGCAACAGTTACTCTACACCCAGTTGTTCTCAATCCATATTCTCTCTGGGCCTCATCCCAGCTGAAGCAACCCACTTCACCTTCCTGGACCTCAAGGACGCCTTCTTCTGTATTTGTCTTGCCCCGCAGAGCCAGCCACTCTTTGCTTTCCAGTGGGAAAACCCTGAAAACGGGGACAAAGGCCAGCTAACATGGACAAGGCTACCACCGGGCTTCAAGAACTCACCAACCATTTTCGGGGCCGCCTTGGCTTCGGACCTAAAGCCCTTTCCAGCCAGCCAAACCGGTTGTGTACTGCTCCAATATGTAGACAACCTCTTACTAGCCGGGAAGAGCTATGATGACTGCATGCAGGGTACATATCACATCCTTAAACTTTTGTGGGAAGCTGGCTATAAAGTCTCCAAGAAAAAGGCTCAGATATGCCAAGACAGGGTCAAATACCTTGGTTTCCACCTGTCACAAGGACAACGCCAGCTCGGCCCAGAAAGGAAACAGGCAGTATGTACCACCCCTGTCCCCACTACTCGGAAACAGGTTCGCGAATTCTTAGGGGCGGCAGGCTTCTGTAGGATCTGGATCCCCAACTTCTCCACTATGGCCAAACCCCTTTATGAAGCCACAAAGGGGGGTGAACGTGAACCTTTTCTATGGGAGTCTCCACAACAGAAAGCTTATAATGAGCTTAAACAGGCTCTCATTCATGCCTCTGGCCTAGGACTCCAGGATATCACCAAGCCTTTCTTCCTCTATGTACATGAACGCACGGGAACGGCAGTAGGGGTCCTTACCCAACTGCTAGGGGATTGGCACCGGCCAGTAGCCTACCTCTCAAAACAACTTGATTCGGTGGCATTAGGATGGCCACCTTGCCTGAGGGCGCTCGCAGCAACGGTCTTCCTCATGTCTGGGCTGACAAGCTTACCCTGGGTCAGGAATTAACTTTTTGGGGTCTGCACTCGGTTCGAGCCCTGTTAGATCATAAGGGACACTATTGGCTTACTAAATCCCGGATTGCCAAGTACCAAGGGCTACTGTGAAAACCCACGAGTCTGCCTTGAGATAGCACGGACCTTAAACCCAGCCACTTTACTGCCTGTAAGGCCTGGGCCCCCAGACCATGACTGCATCCAAGTCATGGATGAAGTGTTCTCCAGTAGGCTGGACCTGACTGACCAACCTCTTACGGACCCCAGTGTAGAATACTATGCCGATGGTAGCAGCTACATCCAGGGAAATAGACGGTTGGTTGGATACGCGATGGTGACTCTACACACCATCAATGAAGCGAAACCCCTTTCACAAGGGACCTCGGCACAAAAGGCGGAGTTTGTCGCCCTGACTCGGGCCCTTCAGCTGGCAGCTGGGGTAAGAGCCAATATTTATACCAACTCTAAGTATGCCTTCACTACCATTCATATTCATGGGGCTTTATACAAAGAAAAGGGATTAATCAATTCAAGAGGGAAGGAAATTAAATATGGACAAGAGGTTCTAGATCTTCTAGAAACAGTATGGGCACCCAAAGGGTGGCAGTCATACACTGCAGGGGCCACCAAAAGGGCGACACCATCGCAGCCCAGGGCAATCACAAGGCGGACCAAGCAGCCAAGTTAGCTGCAGCCGAAGAAACCCTCGAAACTCCAACGCTAACAGCCTCTCTCTTTCCCAGCCCTTTAGCCGAATGGGATCCCAAATATTCCCACCAAGAAGAGTCCTGGTTCAAGACGGAAGGGGGAAGCTGTCTCTGTAATGGATGGTGGAAATTTTGAGATGGCTGCATTGTCATACCAGGGACCCTAGCCCCGGCTTTTGTCAAGCAGTTCCACCAACGGACCCACTTTGGTTGGGATGTCCTAGAAACAACCCTTAATAGGTATTTCTACGTACCCTGACTCTCTGTGAACAGTGCCTTGTTTGTGCTCGCAACAACCCACGTTAAGGACCGATCCTACCCCCAGGAATCCAACATACTGGCGGTGCCCCATTTGAAGATCTCTTAATAAATTTCACTGAGATGCCACGCTCCAGGGGTCTTAGATATCTCTTAGTGTTTGTTTGTACCTACTCGGGGTGGGTGGAAGCCTTCCCCACCAGGACAGAAAAGGCATGGTAAGTGCCCGGCTATTGCTACAGGAAATAATCCCTCGCTTTGAGCTGCCACTCTCAATAGGCTCTGACAACGGCCCCGCCTTTATAGCCAAAGTAATCCAGCTCTTAGCCAAGCTCCTCTGCATCACTTGGAAGCTACATACTGCCTACCGCCCACAGAGCTCAGGACAAGTAGAAC
>NW_017732521.1:12209-15719 GCF_001890085.2 Hipposideros armiger | reverse complement strand
TGGATACACCACAGCAGATTGAAACCTGCAGCTGCTAGCTGGGACTGCACCTCTGACCCCTCCGAGCCCCTCAAGATCACTCTCCGGAGGAAGATGGCCAGAGATGTTACCGGTCCTTAGGAGGAGATCACCAGCCCCGCTTTGGTCACATCGGAAGCTGACCAATCTACACGCAGCTGAAGCTTGAGGAATTCTTCCTTGCAAGATGCTTATCCCAAGGACTCTAATCCTTACCCTCACCCTTTTCTTCCCAGTCAGGAACAGTATCACTACCTCATGCCCTAAATCATGCTTCTAGTCCTTTCGGCTGGGAACAACATCTCAGGTAGCCTTTGTCTCCTACACATACATGCTGGCCCAGTGCTATCAGGGTAGAACTCCTCAGGCCTGTACCTATGCAGACAGATCCTACTGGTCCTGCCCCATTCCTCGACGATCAATAGCTGGCTACAATTGCCCAGGAGTTAAAAGGGCTAATCAGGTCATCTGTTGGACCTGCCAAACCCACGTCGGATACTCCAATGGGGGAGGTGTCCAAGATCAGGCCCGAAAGGAGGCAGTACAGGAGACGGTTAAATGGGTTATCAACCAGACCGCCACAAAACCACTCTCCCATCGGCAGGTCCCAGGGCCCCAACTATATGGACAACTCAAGGCTAAATTGGATAAAACCTTGAGTTTTCCAACTCTGGGAAAAAACCTCTTTATTGACCTCGCCGAACGTATAGCTCAGGAACTTAATGTTACGGGGTGCTGGGTATATGGAGGAGCGCTCATGAGTGAAGACTGGCCATGGAAGGGAACTAGCCTAACTGTCCTTGACCTCCTCCAATGGAACCGCACCACAATCCGGCCTTCATAAAGACAGCCCCTAGGGTGGGTACTCTCTTCTGAAGTAATCAGAGAAGAATGTCTCAGCCAGACAGGCACGCCCTACACCCAATGGGTGGGTCCATTGGACCATGCAGGAGAGTCCAGAACCTAACTGGCTTATCTCTCAGCTGGTGGCCAAAGGCCCCAAACTGGTATTGGAGCCCTATCGTCAATTCTACTCATGTTCCCGCTTAAATACTAGCTCCTCCATTGCCAACTGCACCTTTCCTAATGGCACCGGTAACCTCTTTCATGCACTCCCGGCCCTTAGTACTATATGGGATAACTTAAACTTCACCCTGGGCACCCACTGGATGGAACCTGATGGCTTATTCTGGTTCTGTGGCAAACGAGCATACTCCCATCTCCCCTCCAACTGGACCGGGAGCTGTACACTTGGTATAATCCAGCCTGGTTTCTTCCTCCTTCTTAACCAAACTGGCCAAGAGCTAGGCATCCCCTTATACCAGGATTTACAGATGAGGCCCAAAAGGTCCCTCGATATTGGGGGGCATCAAACCTGGGGGGAAAGATGAATGGCCTCCCCAGCTGATCATCCAATATTATAACTCAGCTACTTGGGCTCAAGACGGGAGTTGGGGATACTGTACCCCCATTTACATGCTCAACCATATTATCAGATTAGAGGCTGTTCTGGAAATAATTACCAATGAAACTGCAACAGCTTTAGAGCTCCTCGCTGCCCAACAGACCCAGATGGGGCCGCTATTTATCAAAACCGCCTAGCACTGGACTACTTATTAGCTGAAGAAGGTGGCATCTGTGGCAAATTTAATCATTCGGACTGTTGTCTACAGATTGACGACACTGGAGAAGCTGTCCCTGCTATTGCCACAAATATTAGAAAACTTGCCCATTTCCCAGTTCAAAAATGGTCAGGATGGGACCCCGAGAGCCTATTTGGGGGATGGTTCTCTACCATTGGGGGATTTAAAGCGTTAATTGGAGCATGCCTCCTTTTATCCTGCATTCTCCCCCTTGTCATTCACTCTACATCTTCCCTCATAGAGACCATTGTAGAACGTAAGACTGCCGCTAAGGTCCTCATGTTATGGAAGTACCAACCCCTAGGCCAGCAGCCTGTTGAAGGAGATGATGCTCTCTAACCCACGTATGGGTTTGAGCATCAAAGTGGGGAATGTGTCAGAGGGCCCTAAACAAAGGCTTTCCTGGACCATGTGGTCACTAAGTATTCCGTGCTGTAGCAGGGAGCTTCAGACAAAGACATTCCTGGACTACATGGTCATTAAGACTTCCATGTTAAACATTACCGAATTCCTACCTCACCTGGGAGCCAGTCAGGAACTGNGAATTGATGGGGAAAACAACCTTCCACAGGCCCTGAGCACCCCTGCACGTTTTTGCTGGGGATACCAAGTATCTGATTGCAAGGTTCTGACTGCTCTTTACCCATGCCATTCCTCAGGGTTGTGTTTACAGTGAGCAACCTTGAGGGCTGGAATTATATAAAGTCAGGCATTTGCTTTAAAAGTATTGGACAGGAAAAACTGAGTGAGGGTACAGATGAAACAATATTATCCAAGAATTTGTAATTGTTGAGTCAGGGCCATGGGTACATGAGGGTTCAAAGTGCAGACTTTCATACCGTTCAGTATAAAAGTGTTGAATTCCCAAACTCAGTGTTCCTCGCCTGCAGCACAATCTCACTGAATATATTACATCCTCTAGGCCACTGCATGTCACCCCAATGGGACCTGTGACAAGGAATTGATGCTCATGCTGCTTGCTGTGCCATGAGTAATAAAGCCTTTTTCTATGACCTAGAAGTCGCATGCCTTCTGCCAATATTAATAAAATAGTAACATTATGTTTAGCTTGTAAGTAGGGTAAAACCCCAAACCCTGATGGGTATCTGGTTGTTTTTTAGAGGCTGGGGCCTGGTGGATGCTATGGTGTTTGGTTGAAATCGTCAGGCACAAATTTTATTATTTATTTATTTATTTATTTGTTTGTTTGTTTGTTTGTTTATTTAAGCTGAGCCATCCTGCCACCTGTTGGCAGCTCAGCGGCTGCTCAACTCGGGCCAGAAATCGAACCGCTGTTGCTCAGAGCTCAAACTCTTGAGCGAGCTCTTAACCAACTGAGCAACTCGGCCGGCCCTCGCCAGGCACAAATTTAGCTGTGCAATTTTGTTTTTACACTGAGAGAAAAAAATCAATTTATTAAACTTATCTTGCAATTGCAACCAAACTTTGCTAAACTGGAAAATTAGACTTCTCTATTTAGTCACTTTTTAAACTTTATTAAATTTTTTTTGGTTAAATTATGAATAATCTCAGCCATTTACAAAAGTAAAGAGATTAGTATAATGAGCTCCCACATAGACATCACTCAGCTTCAATAATGATCAACTCATGGCTAATCTCGTTACTTCTCTATCTGCCTTCCATTCTCCCTTACTGAAGCACATTCATAAAATCATACAATTCCATTTATAACATATCCTGTTTTAAAATCATTGACTGGAATTTGCTTTGTCTTATAGCATCTGTATTCTTTGTATTCCTCAAGAGCTATTTTGTGAACATAGGCTATACTGGTGCATTAATGATAATTTTTAAAAAACCATCACAATTCTCCCTCTTTCCCCACCCC
>NW_017732521.1:1964-10099 GCF_001890085.2 Hipposideros armiger | reverse complement strand
CTATGTCCTCACTCAGTTCTTTCCCACACCTGGTAATTTTGAAGAAAATACCTGACTTTACATAATTTCATGTATCATATATTTTGTTTTAAAAACGTAACCACAATATCATCACATTAACAAAGTTAAAAATAATTCCAAAATATCATAAAATATCCTATCTCCGTTCAAATTTCCCCAATTGTCTTACAATTTGTTTTTTTTTTAAAGTTAGGCCTATAACCTTTTCTCTGTTATTTTATAGATTTATACACTCCGTTTTTTTCTTGAATTTTATTTGTTGAAGAAATAATTGCTTGTTCTGTAATGTTCTATCACCTGTATTTTGCTAATTGCATTTCCATGATGTCATTCAATATGTTCTTCTGTCCCTTGCAAATAGGTATAGTACATGTATTTTGAAGCTTGATCATGGTTCCATATTTTGTACAAGAATACTTTATAGATGATGTTGTATACTTTTTTCAGGAGGTACCTAATATCTGGGGTGTGTGTGTGTGTGTGTGTGTGTGATGTGAGCAGACATTTGTGATCATTGCCTAGACTAATTAATCATTAAGGGTTGGAAATGAAGGAATCTCTTCAGGTTGGCTCCTGAGTCCTTTTGACATAACACAACTGTCCTAAGAGCTTCCTTGCCTTCTGGTGTATCAGGAAGTTCCACACTCTGTACATTTTCTGCTGCAGACCCAGACTTGCCATTTTTCAAAGGAGCCCTGGTTCCTCTTAGTGGGAAATGGTATTTAGAGACATAACCTGGGCACTAGGGGTATTGGGTTGGTATTTGTAGAAATGTGGTGGAGGGCCCTAGACCAAGGCTTTCCTGGACCATGTGGTCACTAAGTATTCTGGGCTGTAGCAGGGAGCTTCAGACAAAGACATTCCTAGACTGCATGGCCATTAAGATTTCCGCGTTTAACATTTCCAAATTCCTACCTCACCCGGGAGTCAGTCAGGAACTGGCAACGGCCACATGTCCTAATAATAAATCTTAGCTGCCAACCTGGAAATCTCAGGGTATACAGCCCTGAATCCCACCCAGGTCGGGGCTCAGCCTCTGGATGTAAATCTGCTGAGCTGGTGCTGGCATCAGCTTCCCAAGCCTTGGTGTCTCGTCTCTCTGTCCGAGTTTCCCGCAACATAATTGGGGGCTCATCCGGGATGCGGAGATGGCGATATTTTCTGCCTCCCTTGTCCCTGAGGCCTGGCTCCCCAGGATGAAAGGGGATGTGAACGGTACTCGGCACCAATGGACCCTTGTTCGTCAGTGGGGACGTCTCCCCTACCAGCCATGGGGGAACCGACCCGGGAGCACAGTGGAACCCGGAGGGCTATGGGAACCAGCTTGGGAGCGCTGCCTGACCAGACAGGTAAGGACCCGGGTCCCTTAAGGCAGCCTGTCCATCAGCAGACACAAGGGGAGACTGATCACCTCCCAGAGTTACCTGAGTATCTCAATTTCTGAGAGAAACCATGACTCCCAGGAACAACGCGACAGGTGGAGAATGAATCTGTTTGAGTCCATGTGAATGAGACGCAGTCTGTCTGTGAAGCAAGTGTTGAGTCCTGATCTGCGGGTCCGTGGCGAGCCTCATATGGCTTAGGGTGGTATTGCAAAATTGTCTTCTATGGTTTAGTGATTTGAGTCGGGGTGAATTGAGTGAATTGACCCACCAATTGCTAAGAGGTGCCTGAAATATCCCCGCGAGGGGAGTGGCTGGAGATGGACAAAGCGAATCTCTGAGTGATTGTGTGTTGCGCCAATTTCGGGTGGTTGCCATGGGTGGGCGACAGAGTACTCAGACTCCGTTAGGATGTATGTTAAAAAATTTTAAGAAGGGGTTCTTGGGGGATTATGGCACTGAGATGACCCCCTAAAAGCTCTGTGCCTTCTGTGAGAATGATTGGCCGTCATTCGGTGTTGAATGGCCAGCAGAGGGACGCTTCAACAGGGACCTCATTAGGAGAGCCTATCTCGTTGTTACTGGCAGCTCCGGTCACCCCAACCAGTTCCCCTATATCGACTCGTGGGAGGCTATTGTATGTACCCGACTCCCTTGGTTGAGGTCTTGTTTGGAAACCCAGAGTAGAGTTCTTTTAGCCCGAGCTATGGTCCCCTCCCGGAAGATGCCTAAAGACAAAACAGAAGGGCAAAAGCCGATTCTGTCTTCAGAACTGGAGGAGATTCCACCACCCTATTCGCCTATCTACCCGCCCCTTCCGCGGACCTCCGAACCGCCAGCCCAGCCTTCAGTACTGCCCTCGCTGGCCCCACCATCTCCGCCCACCACTTCCTTCTGGAACTTCCTGCTACGCTGCCACCTCCAGTCCTGACCCCCTGTGGGCCCACAGATGAGCGGCTGTAGACAAAGGGCCCGGAGACTGGCGCTCTCCAGCTCCCCCTATGGGAAACCAGAGGCCCCGTCTACTATGATCAGGAAGGCCAGATTCAGGGAGGCTGATGCATGTTTGTGTACTAGCCCTTCTCAACCACTGATCTCTTAAATTGGAAAAATCATACCCCATCTTATACTGAAAAGCCCCAGGCTTTGACTGACCTCCTTCAGTCAATCGTTCAAACACATCGGCCCACCTGGGCTGATTGCCGCCGGCTCCTCCTAACTCTCTTTAACACTGAGGAATGCCGGAGAGTCACCCAGGGAGCTATAAAATGGCTGACGGAACATGCCCCACCCAGGACCTTAAACATTCAAATGTATGCCCAGAACCATTTCCCTGAGGAGGACCCCCAGTGGGACCCCAACGATGACTGGGACTTCCAGATGCTGGAACGGTATCAAGAAGCCCTTATAGGAGGCCTAAAGGATGGTAGCAAAAAAGCCATCAATATGAACAAGATCTCTGAAGTCCTCCAGGGACGTGAGGAGAGCCCAAGCCAGTTTTATGAAAGACTGTGAAACGTTCTGTCTTTACACTCCCTTTGACACTGAGGCTGTCAAGAATCAGCGGGTGGTCAATGCTGCTTTTGTCGGGCAGTCCCAGGGTGACATCTGGTGGAAACTTCAGAAACCGGACAGATTTGTTGGCGTGAATATCAGGCAGCTTCTTTTTTTTTTTTTTTTTTAAATTTTATTGGGGAACAGTGTGTTTTTCCAGGACCCATCAGCTCCAAGTCAAGTGGTTATTTCAATCTAGTTGTGGAGGGCGCAACTCAGTGGCCCATGTGGGAATCGAACCGGCAACCTTGGTGTTATGAGCCTGCGCTCTAACCTCCTGAGCTAACCGGCCACCCTCAGGCAGCTTCTTAAAGTGGTGACCAAAGTCTATGTCAACCGTGACCAAGAGGCTCGTCGAGAGGTGGATCGGAAGATGAAAAAATAGGTGGACTTGCTTGCTGCTGTGCTTGTTGAATGGCCTGGGACCCCAGGACACAATGCCATCCCAAATCTGGGACTACCCCAGCGAGGGTGATGTCAAGGGGGGCCACATGCCAGGAGACCAAGGCTGGGACACAACCAATGTGCTTACTTCCACCAACATGACCACTGGAAAAATGAATGTCCTCAGCTGTTGGGGAGGATGCCAACAGGTCCGAATCCCCAGAGGCCGGGTCGAGTCACTCACGGTCATTACCAGCCGCCCCAACAGATGCCAGGCCCTTCTGGAGACGACTTCATCAGACTCGCTGGCATGGAAGAATATGGGGAAGCGTAGGCCAGACTGGGCTCCATCCAGCTAGACCCCCAGGAGCCTATGGTCCGAATGTTAATTGGGGCCAACCCATTAACTTTATAGTTGACACAGGCGCTGAACATTCCATCATGACACGGCCCATAGGCCCCCTCTCCCAAAAACAGGTCACCATTACAGGTGGCATGGGAGGATGAGTCCGTCGGCCCTGTTTACAGCCTCGACAATGCACCCTTGGAGGCCGAGAAATTACTCATCAGTTCCTCTACCTGCCAGACTGCCCTGTAGCATTATTGGGAAGAGACCTACTAGGAAAACTCCAGACTCAAATCATCTTTGACCACAGTGGCAATGCTGAGCTAACATTGGGCAAATCAGGGGCTAAGATTATGTCCCTCACCATACTTGGGGAGGAAGAATGGTGACTCTTTGGTCTAGTAGAAGAGTTCTGAGAAGGACCAGAACTCCCTTTCTCAATACTGGGAGTTTAGGCAGAAGACAACCCACCGGGCCTGGAACGACATGCGGCCCCAGTAATTGTAGAGCTAAAACCTGGGGCAGAACTGGTGCACCACAAGCAATACTACATCCCCCACAATGCACAAGTTGGCATCCAAAAACATTTAGACAGACTCCTAAAATATGGGATTCTTCGTCCCTGTCAGTCACCTTGGAACACACCTCTGCTTCCAGCCTTAAAGCCAGGAACTGAAGATTACCGCCCAGTGCAGGACCTGAGAGCAGTAAACCAAGCAATGGTTACTCTACACCCAGTTGTCCCCAATCCATATACTCTTCTGGGCCTCATCCCAGCAGAAGCAACCCACTTCACCTGCCTGGACCTCAAGGACGCCTTCTTCTGTATTTATCTGGCTGCACAGAGCCAGCCACTCTTTGCCTTCCAGTGGGAAAACCCTGAAAATGGGGACAAAGGCCAGCTAACATAGACAAGGCTACGACCAGGCTTCAAGAACTCACCAACCATTTTCGGAGCTGCATTGGCTTCGGACCTAAAGCCTTTTCCAGCCAGTCAAACCAGTTGTGTACTGCTCCAATACATAGATGACCTCTTACTAGCTGGGAAGAGCTACGATGACTGCATGCAGGGTCCATATCACGTCCTTAAACTTTTATGGGAAGCAGGCTACAAAGTCTCCAAGAAAAAGGCTCAGATATGCCAAGACAGGGTCAAATACCTTGGTTTCCACCTGTCACAAGGACAACGCCAGCTCGGCCCAGAAAGGAAACAGGCAGTATGTACCACCCCTGTCCCCACTACTCGGAAACAGGTTCGCGAATTCTTAGGGGCGGCAGGCTTCTGTAGGATCTGGATCCCCAACTTCTCTACTATAGCCAAACCCCTTTATGAAGCCACAAAGGGGGGTGAACGTGAACCTTTTCTATGGGAGTCTCCACAACAGAAAGCTTTTAATGAGCTTAAACGGGCTCTCATTCATGCCCCTGGCCTAGGACTCCCGGACATCACCAAGCCTTTCTTCCTCTACGTACATGAACGCACGGGAATGGCAGTAGGGGTCCTTATCCAACTGCTAGGGGATTGGCACCGGCCAGTAGCCTACCTCTCAAAACAACTTGACTCAGTGGCATTAGGAAGGCCACCTTGCCTGAGGGCGCTTGCAGCAATGGTCTTCCTCGTGTCTAGGCTGACAAGCTTACCCTGGGTCAGGAATTAACTTTTGGGGCTCCGCATTCAGTTCGAGCCCTATTAGATCATAAGGGACACTATTGGCTTGCCAACTCCCAGATTGCCAAGTACCAAGGGCTACTGTGTGAAAACCCACGAGTCTGCCTTGAGATAGCACAGACCTTAAACCCGGCCACTTTACTGCCTGTAAGGCCTGGGCCCCAGACCATGACTGCATCGAAGTCATGGATGAAGTGTTCTCCAGTAGGCCGGACCTGACTGACCAACCTTTTACGGACCCTGATGAAGAATACTACACTGATGGTAGCAGCTATGTCCAGGGAAATAGACGGTTGGTTGGATACGCTGTGGTAACTCTACACATCATTGAAGCAAAACCTCTCCAACAGGGGACCTTGGCACAAAAGGCGGAGCTCGTCGCCCTGACTTGGGCCCTTCAGCTGGAAGCTGGGATAAGAGCCAATATTTATACCGACTCTAAGTATGCCTTCACTACCCTCCATGTTCATGGGGCTTTATACAAAGAAAAGGGATTAATCAATTCAGGAGGGAAGGAAATTAAATATGGACGAGAGATTCTAGATCTTCTAGAAGCAGTATGGGCACCCAAAGGGGTGGCAGTCATACACTGCAGGGGCCACCAAAAGGGCGACACCATCACAGCCCAGGGCAATCACAAGGCGGACCAAGCAGCCAAGTTAGCTGCAGCCAAAGAAACCCTCGAACCTCGAATGTTAACAGCCTCTCTGTTTCCCAGTCCTTTAGCCAAATGGGATCCCAAATATTCCCAAGAGTCCTGGTTCAAGACTGAAGGGGGAAGCCATCTCTGTAACGGATGGTGGAAATTTTGAGATGGCTGCATTGTCATACCAGGGAACCTAGCCCTGGCTTTTGTCAAGCAGTTCCACCAACGGACCCACTTTGGTTGGAATGTCCTAGAAACAACCCTTAATAGGTACTTCTACGTACCCTGACTCTCCAGGATCTCACGAATAGTCTGTGAACAGTGCCTTGTTTGTGCTCGCAACAACCCACGTCAAGGACTGATCCTACCCCCAGGAGTCCAACATACTGGCGGCGCCTCATTTGAAGATCTCACAATGGATTTCACTGAGATGCCACACTCCAGGGGTCTTGGATATCTCTTAGTGTTTGTATGCACCTACTCGGGGTGGGTGGAAGCCTTCCCCACCCGGACAGAAAAAGCACAGGAAGTTGCCTGGCCATTGCTACAGGAAATAATCCCTCGCTTTGGGCTGCCACTCTCAATAGGCTCTGACAATGGTCCCGCTTTTGTAGCCGAAGTAATCCAGCTTAGCCAAGCTCCTCTGCATCACTTGGAAGCTGCATACTGCCTACCGTCCACAGAGCTCAGGACAAGTAGAACGCACGAATTGGACCCTCAAGTCCCACCTGAAGAAACTGTGCCAAGAGACACACCTCCATTGGGACAAGGCCCTTCCAAAAGTGTTCCTGAGGATATGCTCAGCTCCTACCAAGAAAATTGGCCTTTCCCCTTATGAGGTCATATATGGAAGGCCACCTGCACTCATTAGAGGCCTCCTCCGAGGGGACCTTAAAGAAATAGGAGACCTAACCTTAAGACAACAGCTTGAGGCGTTAGGGTCTACCCTACAGAACCTCAACCAATGGGTACAGGAGAGGTTCCCCATTAGCTTAACAACTGAAGTTCATCCCTTTACGCCTGGGGATTCAGTTTGGGTTAAGGAATGGAACCTCCAGCCCTTAAAACCCCTGTGGAGGGGCCCCTTTACTGTCATTTTGTCTACCCCCATGACAGTCAAGGTTGCAGAGATCACTCCATGGATACACCACAGCAGATTGAAACCTGCAGCTGCTAGCTGGAACTGCATCTCTCACCCCTCCGAGCCCCTCAAGATCACTCTCCGGAGGAAGATGGCCAGCGGTTTTACCAGTCCTTAGGAGGAGAATGCCAGCCCCGCTTTGGTCACACCAGAAGCTGACCAATCCATGTGTGGCCGAAGCTTGAGGAATTCTTCCTTGCAAGATGCTTATCCCAAGGACTCTAATCCTTACCCTCACCATTTTCTTCCCAGTCGGGAATGGTATCAGTACCTCATGCCCTAAATCATGCTTCTAGTCCTTTCGGCTGGGAACAACATCTCAGGTAGCCTTTGTCTCCTATACATGCTGGCCCAGTGCTATCAGAGTAGA
Organism: Hipposideros armiger; assembly: GCF_001890085.2. Lineage (NCBI taxonomy): Eukaryota > Metazoa > Chordata > Mammalia > Chiroptera > Hipposideridae > Hipposideros > Hipposideros armiger. The sequence continues at coordinate 2,586 of NW_017732521.1, read as the reverse complement.
ACTCCTCAGGCCTGTACCTATGCAGACAGATCCTACTGGTCCTGCCCCATTCCTCGACGATCAATAGCTGGCTACAATTGCCTAGGAGTTAAAAGGGCTAATCAGGTCGTCTGTTGGACCTGCCAAACCCATGTTGGATACTCCGATGGGGGAGGCATCCAAGATCAGGCCCAAAAAGAGGCAGTACAGGAGACGGTTAAATGGCTTATCAACCAGACCTCCACAAAACCGCCCTCCCATCGGCATGTCCCAGGACCCCAACTATACAGACAACTCAAGGCTAAATTGGATAAAACCTTGAGTTTTCCAACTCTGGGATAAAACCTCTTTATTGACCTTGTCGAATGCATAGCCCAGGAACTTAATGTCACGGGGTGCTGGGTATGTGGAGGAGCGCTCATGAGTGAAGACTGGCCATGGAAGGGAACTAGCCTAACTGTCCTTGACCTCCTCCAATGGAACCGCACCACAATCCGGCCTTCACAGAAACGGCCCCTAGGATGGGTTCTCTGCTCCGAAGTAATTGGAGAAGAATGTCTCAGCTGGACAGGCACGCCCTACACCCAATGGGTGGGAGACATCCCATGCAGGAGAGTCCAGAACCTAACTGGCTCGTCTCTCA
>NW_017732521.1:0-1539 GCF_001890085.2 Hipposideros armiger | reverse complement strand
GGGGCCCTCTGGTGTCCCAAGCCAGCTCCCAACCATCGCGCCACTCGGCTGGCCCCTCATGTTCCCTCTTAAATACTAGCTCCTCCATTGCCAACTGCACCTTTCCTAATGGCACCGGTGTTGCAGGAACCCAGACAAAGAGACAGAACACCAAGGCGTGGGAAGCAACTTTTACTAATTCTGGCACTGGCTCAGCGGATTCACATCCAGAGGCTGAGCCCCGACCTGGGCGGGACTTGGGGTTATATACCCTGAGGTTTCCAGGTTCCTTATTAGGACATGTGACCATTGTGCCAGTTCCTGACTGGCTCTCAGGTGAGGTAGGAATTTGGAAATGTTAAACGCGGAAGTCTTGCTGACTGTACAGTTCAGGAATGTCTTTGTCTGAAGCCCGCACGAAATCCTTGGTGACCACATGATCTGGGAAGGTCTTTGTCTAGAGCCCATTGCCATACCGGTAATCCCTTTCATGCACTCCCGGCCCTTAGTACTATATATAATAACTTAAGCTCCACACTGGGCACCCACTGGGTGGCACCCAATGGCTTATTTTGGTTCTGTGGCAAACGAGCATACTACCATCTCCCTTCCTGGACCGGGAGCTGTACACTTGGTATAATCCAGCCTGGTTTCTTCCTCCTTCCTAACCAAACTGGCCAAGAGTTAGGCATCCCCTTATACCAGGATTTACAGATGAGGCCCAAAAGGTCCCTCGATATTGGGGGCATCAAACCTGGGGGAAAGATGAATGGCCTCCCCAGCTGATCATCCAATATTATAACCCAGCTACTTGGGCTCAAGACGGGAGTTGGGGATACTGTACCCCCATTTACATGCTCAACCGTATTATCAGGTTACAGGCTGTTCTGGAAATAATTACCAATGAAACTGCAACAGCTTTAGAGCTCCTCACTACCCAACAGACCCAGATGCGGGCCGCTATTTATCAAAACCGCCTAGCACTGGACTACTTACTAGCTGAAGAAGGTGGCATCTGTGGCAAATTTAATCAGTCGGACTGTTGTCTACAGATTGACGACACTGGCAAAGCTGTCTCCGCTATCGCCATGAATATTAGAAAACTTGCCCATTTCCCAGTTCAAAAATGGTCAGGATGGGACCCTGAGAGCCTATTTGGGGGATGGTTCACCCTCGGGGAATTTAAAGTGTTAATTGGAGCATGCCTCCTTTTACCCTGCATTCTCCCCCTTGTCATTTGCTCTGCCTCTTCCCTTATAGAGACCATTGTAGAACATAAGACTGCTGCTAAGGTCCTCATGTTATGGAAGTACCAACCCCTAGGCCAGCAGCCTGTTGAAGGAGATGATGCTCTCTAACCCACGTATGGGTTCGAGCATCAAAGGGGAGAATGTGGCAGAGGGCCCTAGACAAAGGCTTTCCTGGACCACGTGGTTACTAAGTATTCTGTGCTGTAGCAGGGAGCTTCAGACAAAGACATTCCTGGACTACATGGTCATTAAGACTTCCATGTTAAACATTACCGAATTCCTACCTCACCTGGGAGCCAGTCAGGAACTG
>NW_017732520.1:336985-344089 GCF_001890085.2 Hipposideros armiger | reverse complement strand
CTCACCTGTGCTGGAACCGCCAGGGACAACATTGGTGCCAGGGAATACCCCAGTGGTGCCTGAAACAAAAAGGGTCTGCCGTCTTCATGGGGACTAGCGTCTGTCTCCCGAAGGCCTACCCTTAGGAACACTGTTGGTGTATCGGGTTAGAGCAGAGGGCCCTGGCACTACTGCCGATGAGGGTGAGAATCTGTGCCCATCCCGGGTCCCAGATTATTGAGTAGCAGTACGAATCGTAGTGTTCCCAGCATGAGTCACCCTCTCCAGGCATTGCCTTCACTTTAGGACGGAGGTGCAAGTGGCTTTCTCACAGGCTCACCTGTCCCGCTCCCCGTTGATCCACCTGCTGGTACTCCAGTGGTGCCTAGATCAGAAAGAAAACCAGAAAATCACGACAATGTGCCGAGGAAAACGGTCAAAATCATTACGCTGCTTCTGAGTAGGGAAATGTATCTATAAGGATAGGCCTCCTTAAGGGTGCGCTGAGCTGTCTCCTTCTCTCTGGCCTATAGTACTCCTCAGCTCCCCGGACACCTGCGAGATGTGAATGCCATCACAAGACAGACCTCCCATACGGACCTCACCACCCGCTCATTAAGAGAGTTTCCGCTGTGAGGCATGAAGCCACTTGTGAGCGCGGTCACCTCTTACACTAATCTAGGAAAAATGATTGGCCATTGCGATCAACGCTGCAGGACAGCCCACTTCCAAACAGGCCAGCCTAGGAAGAGTCACAGATACTGCTAAGCCCGAGTCAGTAGGCGCCTCAGTCTCACCTGGTCTGGATCCAGTGCCAGGAATGCCACTGCCTTCTGTTGAAGTTGTGGCCTCTGAAAGAAGAAAGGGACGAGTGGGGAGGCCTGCGGATTGGGGATTACAACGGAAAAGTTTACGTGGCCTTTCATCAGAGCTGGTCTACCGACTGCAGCAAGAGGTCTCATGTGAAGACTTCTTCTGGTAACCTACCTGTGCGCGAACTCCCAGGTAGCATGGTGGTCCTAATGAATTGCCCCGTAGCACCTAATAATGAGAGACACAAGGCATCCACAGAGCTACAGCCCATCTTCCAAACGCACTAGACACGTCCCTGAATGCCCAAAAGATCTTCCCTTAGGATCTCGATTTATGAAGCAAATGAACTATCACTGATTTTTCCAAAATGGTCTTTCCTGGCCCACCTGCTGATCACCGTGGCCACCGGAGTCCCCTTTCCCAAGGAACCCACCGCCATTGCAGGGAAAGGTGATGCCACCCTTACCTGTTGCGCTTCCAGCCCCGGTGCTTCCTGGGGTGACAGAGGTGCCTAAGGCAGGAAAAGTACACATGATGGGTTCATCGTTCCAAATGATCCTCATCAATTACTTGATGTACCTGTGTCCTATGGCCACTTTATTGAGCCCCGATATGTCATGGGTCTCTCTTTGGAGTGGATGTGGGAAATTTCTCTCCATGTTTCTATGCATCAGTCACTAGGTTGCCTTCATGATGCCCTAGTGAAGGTTCTTGGAAGCTGATGCCATGAGGAGGCAAGGTAAGGACAGGCTTGTCTGTGTGACAGCTGAAATTTTCTGTATCACAGTTAGGGAGTGTGGACACAGTTTCCTAAGAACGTGCTAAGGGGGCCTCACGGAGAGCATGATTGGGCTTAGCAGCGCTCACCTTTGCTAACTCCAGCTCTGGTTTTGTGACTTTCTCCTGCGAAGGAGTGGCCCCCGAGAAAGAGAGGGTACATAGCAAGAGGGAATTGGAGAATACGTAGGGGTCATGGAAGAGAGATGGGGGTGCTTCGCAAGAAGAGGACACGAAAAGCAACACCAGGAGACATCTAATTAGCGGTGCGACATCGAGAGGTACGTGTGTTACACCTTGTTAACTCAGCTGTGTTGAAACTTCCAGGCACAAAGGTTGTGCTGGTGTTAGCTTTTGTCGTGTCAAATAGAAAAGATAATTTTGGTAGCACATATTATATTGTTTTGTATATTCATGCCTTTTAATAATTAAGTATATTTTCATTCCATATAACATGCTTCCTTTTCACTTGTTCTTTTATCATATGCCCTATGTATTTTATCCTCATCTGTTTATTACCAATACAACTACGCTTCCATATCCTGCAATTCAGACAACGTTCATGGCAACTTTCTCTGTAGGTGAAACTGTCTCGGATTTTCCCTCACTTTACCTGCTTACTTTCCTCTCAGTGATATTATGATTATACAGTCATATCTGCTGTGGAATGGAAACAGAATAAAAGCATGATGGTGCTGAGAACTTTATATTTTGGGAATATACTGTGCTCCTCATTGCTTTCTTATGAAAGCAGCTATCCTATATGGGGCCAGCATTTTTCCTGTGTTAATGTAACCCTCATCCATGTCTCAGAAAAAGAAAGTTTCCTCACACTTTCGTCTTTAAAGGCTTATAATATTTGCATTTTACTGGAGATATTTCTTAAAAATTTGTACAATCATCCCATCTTCTGGGATCACAGCTATAATTCTGAATTTTGTTATTTGTAGATTTTGAGGACAAATTTTCAAACTGTGAATGCAGCAGTTTGTCACCAATGCAATGTTAGTAAAGTAAATATGAACTGCTCTTCAGAAACCCTTTCTTTTTCTAGGCTCTCCTGTGAGCATCGTAATTACTGGTAACAAGAACCACCCTGTGGTTCCAGCACCTTCTGTGGGAATTGTAGCCTCTGATAGAGGAAATAGAAGAGGAAGTTCTGGGTTTCTTTTAATACTGGAAGAGGTGTTTTGTATTATTTTCTCAGAGCAACCCTACAAAAAGCTTCATTTTTTGAGTATCCATAGAGATGGTTTTCTGATTATTTCAACTCTACCTATGTTGGAAATACCTGTTTTAACAGGTCTCTAAGCTCTGGTAGAGTGCTGTGTGACACACTGAGTATATGGAATCTAATGGTGAGCTGGACAAGTATCTAAATCAAACACATCATCACAGATCACAGAAAGATTTGAAAGCAGTTTTACTTCAGTGGACAAAATAAGAGAAAAATACCTGTCTTCATGGACCTTATATTTGAATGTACATGCTAAAAGAATGCAGAAGGGGGACAATTTTGAAAAAGTAAGATATTCTAAAGAACAGATTTTTTTCATTATCTTTTAAAACTGTTAAGTATTAAAAGGGAACATCAGGATGCAATAAAAGCTAAAATTTTTTCATGAAAATTATGGGTGACAACACTAATATGCTGAGAAATGTGATACTGTCATTTTTGAGTGAGGGGGCTATTTCTAGATATATTTTTATTTATTTGATTGATTTTGTACGTTTGTATACAACCAATGTAAAATTTACCTACTATGTATGTAAGAGATTCCGCACATCTTTGTTTTAAGGGGGCACAAAAACAGATAAAACAAAAGTCCTATGCTACCAAAATCTAATTTGAAGTTTATGTTGTGTTAATCTGATAAATTAAGACTTCTGCTATCATATTTTCTATTCTATTTACTGTAACAAAATTTTTAAGTGTATATTTATAATCTTATATTTTCTCACCTGTTATGTTAGGTGGTGTCGGTGGCACTAAAAATAAAAAAAAGAAATATATACACATAAATGTACATTTTTATTTACCTCAATTCATAAAGACTATACTTTGGGAAGATTATCATTGTCCTTTAGTTATTTTTCAGTTCTGAATTGGAAAAGTTGGAAATATTATTTCAAACCACATTATACAGAAGCTTATATTTGTCATTTTAATTTCAACTCACCTATGAGTTCTGGTAGAATGACCTCTTTGGAGACTAATAAAAGAAAGATTAAATTCATGTTTCAATTAAAGAACATACTTCTTGAATTTCACTTTTAAAAATTCACTTCAGTGCTTCAACTGTCATGATATATAATTTTTATTCAATTAAAAAACATAAGTATGATATTTCTATAGAGGTTTATATTAGAAATTAAAGTCACTTTTGAGAGATCCCTTGGGACAGAAATTGTTAAGTGCTCTTTTAAGGAATCGACTATGAGTTACAAAGTATTAAACTAAAAACAAAACCACTGCTTTTTTTCTCAAGTAAAATATTTACACATATGTAATTCTTGTTTGGTTTGATTTAATTAAAGACTAAAGTCTTTTTTTTTTTTTAAGCTGAGCCATCCTGCTACCTGTTGGCAGCTCAGAGGCTGCTCAGCTCGGGCCAGGAATTGAACCGCTGTTGCTCAGAGTTCAAACCCTTGAGCAAGCTCTTAACCAACTGACCCACTTGGCCGGCACTAAAGACTAAAGTCTTGAATTTGGGAAATCTCCCCCCCCAAAAAAAATAGATAATACATACTGTGTCCCAATAGTCACATATATTAGTAACTATGGCATTAATTTATAGTATAATTATGGTGTTCAATATACAATATGAAGCACATAAATTCATTTACACTTACATAACCATTGATTGAATGAATAAAGAATAATTATGAATTTAGTCTGGCTCAAATTATTGAATTATTTTCTAATGGCTAGTTTGTAAAATAAATTTATATAAGTGGAGTTTGTAATAGCAGTTAGAATAGATAAGCATAAATCTTTACCAGAATAAAAATTACAAGCAATATATTCTTTAAATAATAGAGAATTTAGTCACTAAAACTTAGGTCTATTAGAACCTAGTAGGTTCTAATAATTAGTTCTAATAATTAACCTGCAAATTGAGAAATGATGTCTTTCTCAAGTACCATAATGAATATTACCAGTCCAGAAACTTAAACAATAATGTATTTAGCCTTGAATAAATTATTTAGTCCCATTTATTGTTAGCAAAAAACTGCCCTGTATTTGTGAATTTAATGTCAAGTTGGAATAAATGAAAAAAAAATGGAAGTGATAAATTTTTGATTTGCAAAACAATAGTATTATAATTTTACCAAGTTGGAGATCCCAAATCTTGCTGTTTCAGAATGGCAAATGCTTGAGATAGTCTTGTTTAAGAAAATTAAAACCTCTTTTTATTACATTATGCTGCAGTTCTTATAGTTAGAAATGGAGTAATTTAAGTTTTGTATCTATTAAAGGCAAGCTTTTTAATGGGTCATTAAAGATCAGTGTTTATTTCCCTCAGATGACATTGTGGTGAAGAACAGTCTTTGGAGTAGGTAAACAATGGATAAGAATATGGGCTCCACTTTCTGATAGGCTGTAGAACCTGGACCAACTTAGGTAATGTCTTTTCTAAGTTCCTCATGAGTAAAATGAGATAACAAAATTCATTCAAATAGTTAAATGAAATAATATAATTAAGACATTGTAATTATTAACTCTGTTGTTATAATTTTACCATTTTTAATTAGCCAATGAGCATGAAAAGAAGTAAAAAAAAAAACCCCAAAACCCAAAAATACCCACATCTGACATCCTTTGCTTACATACCAGTGGTGGAACTTCCTGATGCAATTGTTGAGCCAGGGGTGCTTCTTATAGAACCTGAGATTAACAGCAGATAGTCATGAGCATTGTTAATTTTGGGGACACTATCTGGGTATTAACAACGTAACTACTTTGAGTACAGATGTTGTACTTTCAGTAATGCTGTGAAAGTACCTAACTAAATATAACGTCCTAAATATTGGATGACTGGGACTTGGTTTTCTGATGTTTATGTTTATAAAACACTAATATCAATTATTAGACTTATCAGAAAACCTTATATTCAGCCACAATCTGAGCCAATATCTCCTGTTCCCACTCTAATAGCTTCTCTTCCCACTCTCCTGATTTTCCAGGTGTGGTTAGTCTGGGTTTGCTTTCACCTGCTTCAGCGGTTTCTCCATATGGTTCTTCAGTTGTGACTGGTTAAAGGGATAATTGATTATTATTTTACATAATTTATTTTAGTAAAAATAATGAATTTAATTCCATTTAAGTAAATTTAAAATTTAAATGTTAATAATAAATCTAGAACGTATTTTAATCATTCCTTCAAAAATTTGGTCCTTGGTTAATTTAACTTAAATTCATCATCATAATTTGGGTCTCAGTCATGCTTGTGCTGGATTACACAGATGAGACTTGCCTGCTTGGTTCACAGCAGAGGAGGCCCCAGAAACTGTTGTTCCAGTTGTGGTTCCCCTGCTTGCCCCTGTGATTGTTCCTACTGACACTCTAACTGTACCTGGTCAAAACAAAAATAAAAACAAAAATAAAAATAATAAAATGTGGCAGAAATGAAAACAAAATTCTTATGAAGTATGAGAAAACAATTAAAAAATATAGTATTCGACAACACTCCCATAATTATTCAAAAATGTGAGTTCTAAATGGTCCAACTCTGATATATCTCTAACTTCAAACTAGGCATTATTTTGGTCAGTCAAAATTAATATTGTCTATAAGAGGTCTATCGATAGCTAACTTGACTTGCCTTCGGGTATGGTAATATCAATTCCTGGCGCCCTCGTTGTTCTTCCAGCTGCAGTGATTATCTCAATTGATGATTCTGGAGTCCATGATCCTCCAGATGATGGTATACTTGTCCCTATTCCTTCAGGAAATGTTCCTATTATTCCAGATACTCCAGGTGATGATCCAATGGTCCCTGGCAGTTTTGTTGCTGGTCCAGTCAACTCTGATGCCGCTGGTGGTGACACTGTTGTTTCTGATGCTTCAGTGGATGGTCCAGTCCTTCCAGACTCTCCAAATGTAGATCTTGTTGTCGTAGGTCTTTCAAAGGATGGCCCCGTTGTCCCTGCACCAACCACTGATTGTTCGGTTCCTGATTCTCCAGCAGATGTACTTGTGGTCTGGGATCCTAAAGATGCTGACCCACTTGTTCCCAGTCCTCCAGTTGATGATCCAGTTGTTCCTGATCCTTCTGGGGATGAAACCGTTGTCCCTGGCAGTCTTGTTGCTGCTCCAGTTGACTCTGATGCCACTGGTAGTGACACTGTTGTTTCTGACCCTGCAGGGGGTGGTCCAGTTCTTGCAGACTCTCCAAATGTAGGTCTTGCTGTCGTAGGTCTTTCAAAGGATGGCCCTGTTGTCCCTGCATCAAGCACAGATTGTTCAGTTCTTGAACCTCCAGCAGGTGTGCTTGTGGTCTGGGATCCTCCAGGTGCTGATCCACTTGTCCT